>NC_071123.1:24657500-24797500 GCF_024256425.1 Clarias gariepinus
TTTTTCTAATATTAAAATTTGCTTGCTCTCGATCGTGTAAGTGTGACAAATATGCAACAACAATTAGGAAGGAGCAAATCCTTTTTTTTTTTTTACACCCTATATACAATTGTGTGTGTGCGGGTGTGTGTGTGCGTGTGTGTGTGTGTGCGTGTGTGTGTGTGTGCGTGTGTGTGTGTGTGCGGGTGTGTGTGTGTGCGGTGTTTCAGGCTGCAGGACTTGTATAATGTGTATGAGGTGATGGGGCTGAAGTGGAAGGTCAGTTTATACACACTGATTAAACATATTCAGATTTTCTTTTCTTTCAGATTAATCACAAACTGTTTTATAATGTGTGTGTGTGTGTGTGTGTGTGTGTGTGTGTGTGTGTGTGTGTGTGATAGGCTCGGCGTAGTGGTGAACATTGGTTTGATGATCTTCCACACACAGCGTTCCTCATTTTTAAAGGTATTTTATCACACACACACACACACACACACACAGAAATAAGTTTTCATGTTGATTTGTTTTGTGATCGATGTTTATTCAGGTATCAACCTGGTGGTGAAATCCAGAGTGTTTCAGTACATCATGCGTAAGTGTCTCCTGCGAATCCTGGAACAGAGAGAGAGAGTGTGTGTCTACATGTGTGTCTATATTCATGTCTACGTGTGTTTATATGTGAATAAAATTGTTGGCACTCTTCCATTAAATAAAAAAAACCCGACAATCACTGAAATAACTTGAAACGAACAAAAGTCCTTTTTCTTCTTCTTTTGGCTGCTCCATCTCTAACATTCTCCTCCTGATAAATAAAATTATAATTTTTTTTAAAAATGGCCAGGAAATAACAATGGGCGAGAACTCATGACCTGTGACCAATCTTTCTGACACTGGGTATCACACTTTGTTCCAGAATGCATTAATAGTCTTGAGATTTGAATGTACTTTGCACACTCTGTGCGAGAGGCAGGAAATCAGCCCCAGAACGTGACCGAGCCGCCTCCATGTTACACTGAAGGTACGGTGTCCTGTCCTCCGCAGGCTGAATTCTTTGCCTCAGTGGACATACAGTAGAGCTGACGTGACTTGCCAGAAAGTTCCAGTTTTTTCCCATCTGTCCAAAGGACATTCCCCTGGAGACTCTGTGCCTGGTTGTCATGCATTTTGGCTAATAGTCTCGCTTTTTTTTACGATTTGCTTTCAACACTGGTGTCCCCCTCATTGTCTTCCATTAAACTGCGATTGATGGTCCGATCTGACACTGATGTCCCTTGACCTTGGAGGTTCACCTCTTCATCTCTTGGGAAGTTGTTGGTATTATCCATCTTATTACTGTGCTATCGATTGTCCTCTTGTGTCCAGGTCGAGGGAGACTCACTACAGTCCTGTGGACTTCTGAACAATGTGTGTGTGTGTAACAGGAACGTCAGGATGCTCGGAGATGGTCTTATCGCCTTTACCTTTAACATGCTTGTCTATAATTTCCTTTCTAATATCCTGAGACAGCTCTGTCCTTATCTTTCTGTGCTCCATGTTCAGAGTGGTGACGCACCATGACACAGAACAGCACAGTGACGACTTTTCGCCCATTAAAGACTCCCATGTGATGCTGTTTACAGGACACACTATAGTGTAACATGTCTCTACCAAGAACTATTACCAGTCTTTTCGAGGGGTGCCATAATTTTTGTCCAGGGGAGTTTTAGTAGTTTGTCTAATACAACGTCTGATTTTCATTACTTAATTTATAGTTTATTTATTATTAATATTATTATTATTATTACTGTTTTAAGTTATTTCAGTGGCCGATGTGGGTTGTTCTTTCTTTAATGGAAGAGTATATGTACAAGTGTGTGTACGTGTGTGTGTGTGTGTATAATGACCTCTTATCTTTTGTATAGATATCGTTGTGGCTGTAAATGGAGTCTGGATCCTGGTGGAGTTCAACAAATCAGACAGTAAGTGTGTGTGTGTGTGTGTGTAATATAACAATAAACACAATTTTATTGAAATAATGATTATACATGTACAGTGGTGTGAAAAACTATTTGCCCCCTTCCTGATTTCTTATTCTTTTGCATGTTTGTCACACAAAATGTTTCTGATCATTAAACACATTTAACTATTAGTCAAAGATAACACAAGTAAACACAAAATGCAGTTTTTAAATGATGGTTTTTATTATTTAGGGAGAAAAAAAATCCAAACCTACATGGCCCTGTGTGAAAAAGTAATTGCCCCCTGAACCTAATAACTGGTTGGGCCACCCTTAGCAGCAATAACTGCAATCAAGCGTTTGCGATAACTTGCAACGAGTCTTTTACAGCGCTCTGGAGGAATTTTGGCCCACTCATCTTTGCAGAATTGTTGTAATTCAGCTTTATTTGAGGGTTTTCTAGCATGAACCGCCTTTTTAAGGTCATGCCACAACATCTCAATAGGATTCAGGTCAGGACTTTGACTAGGCCACTCCAAAGTCTTCATTTTGTTTTTCTTCAGCCATTCAGAGGTGGATTTGCTGGTGTGTTTTGGGTCATTGTCCTGCTGCAGCACCCAAGATCGCTTCAGCTTGAGTTGACGAACAGATGGCCGGACATTCTCCTTCAGGATTTTTTGGTAGACAGTAGAACTCATGGTTCCATCTATCACAGCAAGCCTTCCAGGTCCTAAAGCAGCAAAACAACCCCAGACCATCACACTACCACCACCATATTTTACTGTTGGTATGATGTTCTTTTTCTGAAATGCTGTGTTACTTTTACGCCAGATGTAACGGGACACGCACCTTCCAAAAAGTTCAACTTTTGTCTCGTCGGTCCACAAGGTATTTTCCCAAAAGTCTTGGCAATCATTGAGATGTTTTTTAGCAAAATTGAGACGAGCCTTAATGTTCTTTTTGCTTAAAAGTGGTTTGCGCCTTGGAAATCTGCCATGCAGGCCGTTTTTGCCCAGTCTCTTTCTTATGGTGGAGTCGTGAACACTGACCTTAATTGAGGCAAGTGAGGCCTGCAGTTCTTTAGATGTTGTCCTGGGGTCTTTTGTGGCCTCTCGGATGAGTTGTCTCTGCGCTCTTGGGGTAATTTTGGTCGGCCGGCCACTCCTGGGAAGGTTCACCACTGTTCCATGTTTTTGCCATTTGTGGATAATGGCTCTCACTGTGGTTCGCTGAAGTCCCAAAGCTTTAGAAATGGCTTTATAACCTTTACCAGACTGATAGATCTCAATTACTTTTGTTCTCATTTGTTCCTGAATTTCTTTAGATCTTGGCATGATGTCTAGCTTTTGATGTGCTTTTGGTCTACTTCTCTGTGTCAGGTAGCTCCTATTTAAGTGATTTCCTGATTGAAACAGGTGTGGCAGTAATCAGGCCTGGGGGTGACTACAGAAATTGAACTCAGGTGTGATAAACCACAGTTAAGTTATTTTTTAACAAGGGGGGCAATCACTTTTTCACACAGGGCCATGTAGATTTGGAGTTTTTTTCCTCCCTTAATAACGTAAACCTTCATTTAAAAACTGCATTTTGTGTTTACTTGTGTTATCTTTGACTAATAGTTAAATGTGTTTGATGAGCAGAAACATTTAAGTGTGACAAACATGCAAAAGAATAAGAAATCAGGAAGGGGGCAAATAGTTTTTCACACCACTGTATATGAGATGACTGAAAATTTTAGTTTATTTATTTATTTGAGTGTTTGTGTGTGTGTGTGTGTGTGTGTGTAGGTTACTTTAACTGGTCCCAACCCGTACCCTGGAGCTACATCGTGTTCCTCACGAGTACGTCAAGAGTTTCTTATGAATTTATTTCATTACGTTTTGTTTTTATTTAGGATGTTTAATAAATGTATGATTTTCTCTCCTTCTCTCTCTCTCTCCCTCTCTCTCTCTCTCTCTCTCTCTCTCCCTCTCTCTCTCTCCCTCTCTCTCTCTCTCTTTGTAGTTTATGGTGTTGAGGTTTTGTTAAAAATCACTGGTCTCGGGCCCTTGGCTTACTTCAGCTCTGGATGGAACCTGTAAGAAGACCCATTCCCCCCTCCACACACACACACACACACACACACACACACACACCTACCTCACTGGTCTGCTCTGTCCGCCCACAGGTTCGACTTCTCGGTGACGGTCATCGCGTTCCTGGGTTTGATCGCGCTGGTCTTCCACATGGAGCCGTTCTACTTTGTTGTGGTTCTGAGACTGCTACAGCTGCTCCGGTGTGTGTGTGTGTGTGTGTGTGTGTGTTGAGAGTGACAGTTCTGTCTCAACACAGTCTCCATTCCTCAGTTAATGTGGATGCTGTTGTCATGGCGACTATTCTCATCCTGTTCCGCTCTACTTTATTGGCTTTATAAACCTGCGCTGCTTTTATTTCTGCAAATTATAGTTATATAAGTTTAAGTTATAGTTGTGTTAGTGTATGTTATATTGATGTGTGTGTGTGTGTGTGTGTGTTTTTTCTTCTGCAGATTGTTTAAGATCAAGTTGCGTTTCCGTAACGTGTTGGACACCATGTTTGAGCTGTTTCCACGCATGGCCAGGTGGGGGCGCTACACCCACCTCCGTCACCTCAGTTATATTTTTACCCTCTTTTACACTAATGTACCGCGATAATCTCTCACGTCTCACCCTGTCTCACCCTGTCTCACCCTCCTGCAGTCTCGGGCTGACTCTCATCATCTTTTATTACTCCTTTGCGATTGTCGGGATGGAGTTCTTCGCCGAGGTCGTCTATCCCAACTGCTGCAAGTGAGATCTGTAAAACACACACACACACACACACACACACACACACACACGATCTAGATGGCATGATGATGACCTGTCTATAAACCTGTGTGGGTTTCAGCACCAGTACGGTCGCTGATGCGTATCGGCAGATCAACGTAACCGTTGGCAACCACACGGTGCTGCAGGAGGGCTACTACTATCTCAACAACTTCAACAACATCCTCAGTAGCTTTGGTTCGTCTCTAGACCCGTCTCTCTCTCTCTCGCGCGCACACACACACACACACACACACACACACTGTGTGTAAAAAGACCTTTGAGTTTACTGTCTCCCTCTTGCAGTGACGCTGTTTGAGCTGACTGTCGTCAACAACTGGTATATTACCATGGTAAGCCACGCCTCCTCGATTAACGGGTACTCAGGCCACGCCCTCTTCCATTATGACTGATGGGTACACAGGCCACGCCCCCTGTTTCAAGCTGATTGGATGTTGTGTTTGTGTTACAGGAGGGTGTGACATCACAGACGAGTCATTGGAGTCGCCTTTACTTCATGACCTTCTACATCGTCACCATGGTGTGTGTGTGTGTGTGTGTGTGTGTGTGTGTGTGTGTGTGTGAGAGACTCCAGGTGATGGCGCCTCACTGATGTCTGATTGCTGGTCTGTTGCAGGTTGTTATGACGATAATCGTTGCATTTATCCTCGATGCGTTTGTCTTCCGGATGAACTACAGTCGCAAAAACAGAGAACCGCAAGACGACCTGGAAGGTTCAAATGAATACCTTGTGTGTGTGTGTGTGTGTGTGTGTGTTCCCTAGAAGATGGAAGAAACAAATGAATAATCTATTTAACATTAAATTACAGGAAAATAAAGTGTGTGTGTGTGTGTGTGTGTGTGTGTGTGTGTGTGTGTGTGTTAGATGAGAAGGGGATCGTGTTTGAAGTGGACGTGTCTCGTGCGGAAGCTTTCCAAACTCTGGAACTTTACAAACACACACTTACAGGGATGAACATCAGCTCGTTGCAGGAAATGTGTGTGTCCATGGACAGGAATGGGGTGAGCATACACACACACACACACACACACACACACACACACACACACACACATTTCAGAATAAAGATTTGGGGTAACAGAAACACACACGCCTTCATAGTTTCTCATTTGCATGAAGCTACACCTCTCCCGGTCACATTTGTTGCCCCGCCCACTCCCGCGTAATCATACGTTTATCACGCTGCTTTCTCCCCCAGCACGCGAATCTCGTCTTCCAGGGTCGAAGGTCGCGAACCAAAAGTGACCTGAGTATGAAGATGTATCAGGAGGAGATCCAGGTACGAGGCGGCGCTCAGATCAGGGTCAGCTGTTTAACAGAAAATAAATCATTACCCCTTTGTATATTAACATTACACTTTGTGTGTGTGTGTGTGTGTGTGTGTGTGTGTGTGTGTAGGAATGGTACATAGAATATTCCAGAACGAGTCTACCTCAGCCTGACCGCGCGCTTCACCCGGACCTGGATAGTCCTGATCCCACAGTCAGCATCAACTGATGCGAGAGAGCGCGCACACACACACACACACACACACACACACACATACACACACACACACACACACACGCGCGCGCTAAGAGAAAATAGACGAAGGACCTTCTAAACCGTCTTTCTTCTCCTAAGAGAGGCTGCTGTGCGTATCGCCATGGCGACGCCCACTATTCTCTCCAAGACGCCTTATTTCTCTTCACATCCTTGTGGTTTCGTGACCAATCAGGGAAAGACCGGACCAGCTGTCGGACTGCACTCGGGTCCGGGAACCGTTGTTTTGTTTGTTTGTTTTTTTTCTCCCAGGAAGCACAAAAGACCGTATTTTTTTTTATTTTTTTTTATTCTTTTAATTTTGTTTTTTAAAGAAGAACCTGATCAGTTGTTGGATTTCACCAAAGTGTGAAACAAATCAAACATAATGGAGAAAAACACACACAGGTCACTAGCAGCTTCTTTAGCAGCTACACCCACCCACACACACACACACACACACACACACAGAGTACGCCGTCTCTTATAAATCAGAATGTAATTAGCATTAAAACCTATTAATATGTTTATTTCAGCAATATTGTCGTACATAAGCTCCATATCCACAGTACACTTTATTTACCCCAGAACGCTAACTCTGCAGCTTTTGCTATCAAACGCGCCATGCTAACCGTTCCTACATTTATGTTTATTCACACTCAGCCTCCATGTTAGCTCAGACCTTCCATTTCCAGAGCATTAATCTGGGCTAATTATCTAGCTAAAAAATTCCCTTACTCCAAAAAATCCTATAAACCCCACACGATGCTAAGAAAGCTAACGAACGTTAGCGCATTATACAGTATTTCTGAGAGAAGTTGCCACGCTAATTCTTTCTCACTAAACTTTAGAAACAGCTCTTACCTGAGGTTGGTTGTATTTTCCTAAATTACAGTAACTCAACGACATGCAGTGAAAAGGTTAGCGCTATGCTAGGAAGGTGCACACGATGCTGCAAAAATGGACCTAAAATGAAGGAAAAAAAATCTGAGGGGAAAATTGATAATACAACAAGCGTAGGACTAGTGACTAGTAGTAAAAAGTAGCTAAATCTCAAACTTTGAAGGTAGAAACCCACTTAGCTAGCTTTACACCAAAGGATTAGCTTAACATAGAAGCTAACTAGCAAGAGAGAGAATGTTTTATCATGATATAACATGAAATAATTGAGGGATTTAAATAAAGCAGAATGAAGTTTACTGATGTGGCAAAATGCTAAAGCGTAGCCTATACTAGCTAAAGTATTTCCATTACATATACTATTAGCGACATTAGCGATGTTTACACAAATCTTTTCAGTTTTCTTTATGTTTTTCCCCCTCAGCTAATACAGCTACGATCCGGATCTGGTAGAATTAATTTATTTCTTCCCCACAGGCGTCTGGCGCCCCCCAGTGTTTTAACTCTCTGTTCTTTTTTATAAACCATGTCGTTTACGATGTTTTTAAGGACCGATGTTCTCTACACAAACCTTTCTGTGAAGATTTGCCTTTGCGTCGCAGAAGCTTCGGATAGATTTGAGGCGTGCGGTCTCGAGGCTGTTCGAGTTTCGAGTGAACGCTCGGTACACGGAGCCGGCGGCGGTGATGGTGTACGGCGAAGGGTTTACGCACATCTTCTCTTCCTTTTCTATTCCTGTTCTTTTGTATAATAACGTACTGAATCTATTAAATGATTCATTTCAGCGATGATGCTGCTGTGCTTGTTTTTATTACCGTATCAAGCTGGAGCTGTTTTAATGCTTTAAAGTGGCTGTGTAAGTAATGGCGCCCTATCGAAACTTTAAAAGAAAATGTATAAACAATATACATTACAAAAATCACTTAAATTTAACATAAACTAGAGTAATGCTATTTTCAAAATGCTATTATGACTCCTGCTTCTAATAATAATAATGCATAATTCATTAAATATGTATTATATTACATATAATTTAAAGTAATGTATAGTTTATAATTTAGATTTCTAAGTAAAAACTTTTAGATTTTTATGTTGAAATTATTTTTATTATGTAAGCAATTTTTCATATTTTTTCATGTTAATTATTTGTCAGTTAAAATTGCGCTTTAACAAAAAAAAAAGGCAAAACCTCTTTCACCTGTGACTTCAGTTGAACTGGGACTGCTTTCGAGAGTGGCTCAGAGATGTATGACTGTATAGGGTGTAAGGGTGGGCTTTTGCAAACCTAACACCCTTTTCCCCCTGTTTTACCTCGAATGTGGTTTTGTCATAAATGTGACCTCTGTACCATCATGTTTCATGTGTAAATTCAAGTATGGTGTATAAGATCATCTAAGTCCCTCCGTCCTCAGTCCTGGACATTTTCTCTGCTCTATGTGAGTGAGTAGGTTAGGGTGTAAGAGTGCACCTTTTTTAGTTTAATTGCCTGGAGGGTGCCTAACTACAGGGTGATATATACTGTATATGAAAAACTACTGTAGGTAATCCTTAATATGGCAAGGTTTTCTGAAAGCACATTTATGAGATGTTTATGGAGTGTGTCAGCACTTTTTAACAGTCAGAGGTAAATCTGTAACTTTGATTTTTTGCAAACATAAAGTAAGATGGCTGACTTTATTTTAAGAGCAGATGAGGGACCAGTTAGCTGGTGTTACTGTATCAGAACAGTGAATAGAGTGAGTTGATGGAGCGGAAACAGAAGCCAGCAGAGCCGAGATCTGATGTTGAAAACCTTGAGGAGAGCGATCCAGGGAATTTATGTAGCAAAGGAAATATATTCAAGAACAGAATTTATTATATTCATTATAATATTATATTCACTGCCAGCTGCTGATGTGGAAATAATTTTAATTCTTATCTTTTTTTAGCAGATGGATGCCATACAATCAGAAAACATTAAAATAGCTAACACTGTAGAGTCACCTTTAAGTCTTTAAACAACAAATAATCTTTGGGGAGCCACTACAGAACAAGATATCAAGGATAAGGTCTATGCCATGTCTATGCCATGATTCTCGCGAGATACAGCGGCAGTGCGTGGGCAGAAGTTCTCACGCACATGGCGTACATTATCTGTAGGGGGCAGTCGTGTTTCAGTCTCAGGTATTGTGTCAACTAAAACCAATAATTTGTTAATCTCTCTTATATATATATATATATATATATCGCGCCTATTGACAACAGAGCTCATAACATATATAACGTATATAACGTATCAAGCTCAAACTGTAAATACTATTATTATTATTATTATTATCATTAGTAGTAGTAGTAGTAGTAGTGCTGTGAATTTATTATTATTATTATTACCTTTGATTTAAACTTAAAGCAAATATTTTTATGTCACTGTAAATACTGGACAAATAATTGGTCAGCTTTGCCAGTCCCTTTTTTCTATTGTATAAGTATTATAGCAACCCAGAATTTTTTTTACATACATTTTTGTCTTCACACACGTTGGAGTTAAACACACATCCCCCTCACAATATGTAATATCACTCACTCACTCACTCATCGTCTATAACGCTTTATCCTGATCTCACGTCTCAGCATCCCCCCCCCCCCCCCCCAATTACCCAGCGCATAGCGTTCCATTCTCCTGCAAGATTTAAGTCAACGCTCTATTCGGATCTTTTTTTTTTTTTTGTATGGCCGTGCGTTCAAACAGAACAAAAACTGCTTGAATGGAGAAACTAAATTCCTTACCGCCCATTGTTGTAACATCATGATGTCGATAACACATCCTCATTGCACATACAAAAATATTTTTTGAGGGGGTCTTTGATTTCCATTTTCATGCCTTGTTTAAAGACCTGATTTACATAGTACTACAAGGGCTTATTAATTGCCACATTTGGGCAATTCTTAGATGCTGACTTCATTAGGCTTTGTAAGTTATACTTTGCACAATGATTAAAACACCTTATCTAATTTATTCTAATCTAATCGTGTTGTGGTCGTCCGCCTTGCATCGGTTGACTTTTCATCTTTCCATGTTCCCATGTGTGTTACTCTGGTTTCAACTTTTCCTGTTAATAAAGTTTACAATTTTGTCTCGCCCTTGTATTACATTTTGAAGATGGCCTGGGCTTCTCCCTGTTTCTGGATATACAGTGCTGTGAAAAACTATTTGCCCCCTTCCTGATTTCTTATTCTTTTGCATGTTTGTCACACAAAATGTTTCCAATCATCAAACACATTTAACTATTAGTCAAAGATAACACAAGTAAACACAAAATGCAGTTTTTAAATGATGGTTTTTATTATTTAGGGAGAAAAAAAAAAATCCAAACCTACATGGCCCTGTGTGAAAAAGTAATTGCCCCCCTTATTAAAAAAAAAACTTCAGGAAGGGGGCAAATAGTTTTTCACACCACTGTATTGTCTTGGACCGGTTTGCTTTCTTTTCTTTATTAAAACTCTGCCTGGATTTTAGGCTTTGCTGTATAAATAGAGCTTAGAGAAACATGAATTTCAAAAGGGTTAATAAAGAAGTATTGCTTAAATGTCACGATCAATAAATAAACTGTTTGTATCAGTTTCAATGTCATAATCATTTTTCAACACCAAGTTACTGGACTTCATTAGAGTCATTCCTTTTCTCTCTTTTTTGTTAGAAAATAATGACATGGGCACGGGCGTGGCAGACAGAACGTCAGTAATCTCAGCGGTAAACAGGTTCTACCATGTTATTCTCAGTGGTTGTTTTTCTGCTAATGGCGGTGTAAAGCAGTGCGCAGGAAATGGAACATAAGGGAGACTGTCAGCCTTCATGTGGAGAGCTGAAGCACCTCAGAGAGCTGGTGTACCAACAGGCAGCCGCTTTATCTGAGATCAAGACCAAGATGGTGTACATGGAAAAGAAGAACGCAGGTGAGACGAAGAACATCACACTTCCCTTCATCACACCATCCTTTAATGAAGCTGTTTCTGCTCTTCACCAAACAACATCTGGGCCAGTGTGTAGGACGTGAGAACTACCTAAAAATAGAAATTCCCAGATGACATAGTGTTAGATTTATAATCAGTGCATGCTAGCAAACTTCAGGTTTTAGTTAAAAAAAAAAAAAAGTTTTAGACGCGAGATAAAACTGCTTAGCTTAAGCCAGGGCTAAGCTTGCACATGCATTTCACTTACTAAGTAATTTCCCTTTAATTGTCAACTTTCTACAACTTTAGACAGGACGTTTACCTGATATATTTGCTTTGACTCACTAGTTTACTCTCACTTGCTGGATTACCTTAAAAAACATTAAAACATTTTAAAAATCTTAAACTGCTCCATGTTTCTTTATTCCTAAGCTCAAGCAGCCGAGCTGTTGGCGGTGAAGAGCGAGCTGGAGAGCTTGAAGAAACCTAAGCCTGGTAACACACTTAATTAATACCAGATAATAAGAACCAGAATTGTCTCTTACAGTATTGATGTACCACTGTTACAGCTAATTAACACCTGTAATTAGCACGAGTAGTTTTTTTCTTTTTATCTTTCTTACGTTACTTACATGCCACTCATATTTTTCTTCTGTTAAATAAGTCATTATTTGTTTTCAGTTAGCTTCAGTCTCATTATGGATTACAGAAACATGACTTCATTATTTTGCCGACATTGGGGCAATGTCTGTCAGGTCTATAAATTTTCTTTTTTTTTTTCTTTCGACTGCTCCTGTTATGGGACCATTTGTCTCCATCTGGTTCTGTCTACCACATCATCCCTCGTCAGTCCAACCTCCTGCATGTCCTCCCTCACTACATCCATAAACCTCCTCTTGGTCCTTCCTCTTCTCCTCCTGCCTGGCAGCTCCATCTCTAACATTCTCCTCCTGATAATCTCCTCATCCCTCCTCTGCACACGTCCAAACCATGTTAATCTGTCCTCTCTAACTCCAAACCATCCTACCTGCACTGAGCTTTTTATATTCTCATTTCTAATCCTGTACATTCTTCTCACTCCCAAAGCAAATTGCAGCATCTTCAACTTTGCCACCATAAACGCAAGTCTTAAAATAACATTTATCACTGAGAAAATGATTTGTGTGTCATCTGCATACCTCTTATGTCAGTGACACTCACGTCTAGTAGGTGGTGTTATTGCATAGTTGTGCCATGTTGCTGCTATTATTTTCTTATTTTCGGCTGGCTGATGCTGTGCAATGTTTTTATGTGTGGTTGGAATATCACACACCTCACATCTACAGTGATACAATGCTGAACTGAATATTGAACAAGTATTTTGGGTGGTTTTCTAAGAGTTTTTGGGCTAGAAATCACCAGCTACATCCGGCAACACTTGTTTGCTGTGTGTTGTGTTAATGGCTGTGTGTTGTGTTAATGGCTGTGTGTTGTGTTAATGGCTGTGTGTTGTTTGTACAGAACGTCCGAAGGTGGCGTTTAGCGCTGGATTACCTGCAGGACAGTTAGGACCGTTTAACACTGAAACCACTCTGGTCTACAGTAAAGTCGTCACCAACATCGGAGGAGCTTTTAACCCACACACAGGTCCTGGAACTAACACACACACACACACACACACACACACACACACACACACTCTACATCTACTTTACTACTTTAAATCCTATTATTATTATTATTATTATTATTATTATTGTTTTTAATAACATTTTTATGATAATTGCAGGCATGTTCACAGCCCCGGTTAGAGGTGTGTACTACATCCGCTTCACAGGTGCCGCCTACAACACTGACTCCAATAACATGGGCATTAACCTTTACAAAAACAACAACATGCTCTTGCACCTGGGCGAAGGCGCCAAAGACGGTCATCTCAGACACGTGTCCAGCGGCCTGGTGCTCGAGCTGCAGCCTGGAGACGTTGTGTATCTCCGCCTCTTTGCCGACTACGCCCTCTACGATGACCAGCTGCTGCGCAACACCTTCAGCGGCTTCCTTCTTTACCCTTCCTGATTAACCTCTAATGCAATGAGTTTATCTGCACTCTAGTGTAATTCTGTTAAATACTTTCAATTCATTATGTTACAAGCGATAATGTTTAGACCGAAGGAGTGACACATCACATGACCTTTATGAACAAAATTAAAATGAAGAACTAAAATGTAAAAACTTCTGGCTGTGGTTCATGTTTATTATCCAGGAAGAGCTTCCAGATACCATGTTTCATCTTTTGTGTAGTTACAACAGCAACATACAGTAATGAGGACTTCATGAACTTTTTCAATTTAACAATATGGTAAATGTTAGGCAAAACATTTAGGCTTTAAAATACTGACAATTTAAGTGATACAGATGATAATTTAACCACACCACATCAGAACCTAGAATACTTTACTTCCTTTAAAGAGAATAAACTAATTTCACTCATCTCTCCTTCGTCATCTCTCCAAAATAGTCAACCTGTGAATTAGATTCTATACCGACACATTTTCTCAAGCAGATAGTACCAGCAATAACAGAACCCCTGTTGGAAATAACTAACTCTTCACTCAGCAGTGGGTATGTTCCCAAATCCTTTAGCAGTTAGTTTTAGTTTTAGTGTTAATAACCTTTAGTTAGTTAGATTAGCAGTTATTAAGCCGCTAATTAAGAAACCTGACCTTGACCCCTGTCAGCTGTCAAATTATAGGCCAATATCAAACCTCCCCTTTATCTCTAAGATTCTGGAAAAGATAGTAGCGGAGCAGCTATGTTCATATCTACATAGAAATAGCATAAACTAACTTTATCAGTCAGGATTTAGGCCTCATCACAGCACAGAAACAGCACTCGTTAAAGTAGTAAATGACCTCCTATTGGCCTCTGATCAGGGTTCCGTCACTATACTTGTGTTACCTGACCTCAGTGCAGCTTTTGACACTATTGATCATAGTATTCTCCTTCACAGATTATAAAATGTAGAGGTAATTTAGGGAACGACCCTCTCCTGGCTCAGATCCTACTGTATTTGATTAATCGTTATCAGTTTGTGGATCTAAATGGTGATTATTCTGCATGTTCTTAAGTGGAGTTTGGTGTTCCACAGGGTTCAGTTTTAGGCCCACTTTACATGCTTCCTCTGGGCAACATAATTCGTAAGCATGGTATTATTTTTTATTGTTAGGCTGATGACAAAACCAGATGAGAAAAAACAGCTTACTAAAGTTGAGCAATGCAGGCTGCTTGTCAGTACAGCGTATTATGAAGACTACAGCAGGGGGCAGATCTTTTACTTACAAAGGCCCAAAGTTATGGAATAGTCTTCCACTTGATGTTCGAGACTCAGACACAGTCTAAATGTTTAAGTCTAGGCTAAAAACCTGTTTATTTAGCCAAGCATTTTTGTAAATAGATCTGCCTTAGGTAAAGGCGCAGATCTGGGGGACTCATGGACGTAGAGTATTACGATGTACTGGTATGTTTAGATGCTGTCTTCCTCACTCTCATTGATCACTCAGGTTTGTTTACGGTAAAGTAATTGTTCGCTTTACATTTCAGTTCCTCCTTATGTCTGTTTCCTTTTAGTTATGATGCCATAGTTAGTCCTGCTGAAGTCTCTGCTTGCACTCTACACTAAATATACAATCACCTTATACATTGTGTAACAGTGACCATACCAAACTGCCATCTCTCCTTCTCTTCTGCTTTCTCCTCTTCTCTTTTCTCCTCTCTCTCTCTTTCCCTCTCCCTGTGTCTCTGGCGAGCTATACATGTATATTGCTCCTGAGCTGCTAGTGATTCAGACCCCCCTGACCTCCAGACCTCCAGGAACTGTATGACTCATCCTGATGTCCTGCTTCTGGCTGGGAATTTTATCTCATCTCATGGAAGCCCTGTGTGGTCTGTCTGGGATGTGTGTGGTGACTGGGGACGGTTCCACTTTTCCACGAAGACGGTCCTGTCCTCGGCTAATGCAGACAGCTGTTCTCGGGACTTGTGACTGCAGTTGCTCGATATTTCAGGACTGGAGTTTCCTATAATCTAGCGGAGCCTCCAATAACGAACTGAAATTCATAGTAACTTAAACACATCTCCTGTTATACTAAACTTCCAGTTCCAGTTTCATACAGTACTGTATGATGCAGATAAATCCTTGCTATAGGTTTCTTCCTATTGCCATCTAAGGGAGTTTTTCCTTGCCACCGTTGCCATCGTCATCAGCTTGTTCATTAGGGACAATCTGATCATTTTGATTCATACACATTCACATTTCATACAAACTTAAATAATTATTTTGATTGTGTAAAGCTGCTTTGCGACAATGAGAATTGTTAAAAGTGAAATACAAATAAAATTGAAATGAATTAAAAAGTTATGGGATTATTTATGAACTGTAAACGTGTCACACTAATGTTGATTTCTTTGAGTGTTTTATTCAACAATTACTTGTAGAATCCCTGAGTAACGCCTTTCTGGTCTCAACATATTCCCCCCCCCCATTTTCTTCCATTTCAACATATTTATTAAAGCAGAAATGTGTGTGCTTTTATATATATATATATATATATATATATATATATATATATATATATATATATATAAAATTCTTGTATAATCAATGCTTTAAGTTTTTCAGAATTTGACAAAGAACCTTAACCCTAACCCTGGACATGGACACACAATTTCGAAGTTCTGTTTCCTGAACTTTATTATCGCTTTTGCCTTATAGTAAAGTGCTCCTTCATGCTGGAAAAGCCTAGATGAATAGGGAGGGTTGTTTTAAGAATCGAATCCAAAGTAAAACCTTTTTTTGTCTGTGGTGACCCCTTGGCGGAAGAAGCTGAGAGAGCAGCAACAACGTACTATAGTTACATCTGTCAAAAAAATCTAAAAACACTGAATCAACAGATTTTGTAAAAATTAAAGTTTGAGTCATTCTCAAAAATTTTGGCCACGGCTGTACACTCAGTGTTTTAAACCAGGCGTCTGCTATACAAAACATATACGCCCCCAACACACACACAATAAGATATTAATTGTCCCAGCACCATTTAACTAATACCTGTAATATTTTCCCTACTCTATTTGGTTGTTGGAAATATCCAGATTGGAAGTTGCAATTCTGGAAATTCTCGCACAGTCGTGGCTCTAGGAGTTCTGTATGAGGAAGTGTTGCTCTCAGCTCTCAGCAGTACACATGAAAGAGAAGAACAGCGTGGAAATGGAAGCTCGTGGAACGTTTCAGGATCCACACGGTGAGCTGAAGCAGCTCCAAAAGCTCATGTATCAGCAGGTGGCCACTTTATCTGAGATCAAGGTGAAGTTGGTGTACATGGAGAAAGAGAACACCCGTGAGAGCTTCTTGTTTTTCTCCATTATACTCACTCTCCATGTAGCAGTTTATACTGTTTCTGCTCTTTACTAACAAACACACGTGTCTGTCTGTAGAAACCTGTAGTGACTGACAGTTAAGAGAGACAGTGCGCACTGAACTCCCGTGGGGTTAGCACTTTTCCAGGTACTGAGGTTTTGGTTTGTCCCAAGACTGTCCTGTCCTGATGGTCAAATGTTGATGGGCACATGGGGGTGCAGAACCTTAAAATAAATGTGGCACACAATTATATATATATATATATAAATTACCCCAACATTTAGTATTTAAGGGAATTTGTATCTTACTTCAGACTTATGAAGAAAGATTTTTAACACCAGAAATGTTGGACTACTGAAAAGTATGAACATGTAGAGCACTCAGTACTTGGTCACATAACGTAAGGCTTGGATGCATCTGCTCTGTCTGGATGCAGCTGAGCAGTCTGTCTCTTGGATGGGTTAAATCCTTAATAATGATGAGATGTCTAGCACTATGTACAGTGAGGCCAGGGAGGCCAGGTCTCTTCGGTTCTCTGCTGTGCAGTTGGTGTACCAGACTGTGTCGCAGTGGCAGGGAAAGGGCTTGACTGAGGACACAACCCTGCAGTGCTTCTATTTTCAGGGGTGAGAATGGATGATGTGTGGTTGCCAGAGGTGGATAGAGTACCAAAAATTGTACTCAAGTAAGAGTAGCTGTACTTCAAAATAATATTACTGAAGTAAAAGTAAAAAGTAGTCATATAAAAAATATAAATATTGAGGTTATAGTTGGTCTAGTTGGTCAGCACATGACTTCAGTGTGTGGCCTGGCACTCTGTCTGGTCCTGATGCTTTGTAGATGTCAATCTGTCTTAGAGTAGATCTCACTTAATGACCCTCAAAGACGATTACAGGCTCATCTCTGATTCAACTGATTCAGGGCGTCAGAAAGTGTGGCGTCATGGCTGGTCAGTGAGGTGATGCTCTTATAGTCTGTTACTGTATGTTATTAATACTTCTTCACATGCTGCAGGCTTTGTTATTTTCTAAGTGGCCCTCTATGTGCTGCTGTTATCTGTGCTGAGCTTCTTTAATCTCCCTCATCAGTTCTCCTTGGGTATTACAGTAAGCCAGTCTGTCCCCTGACCTGTAGGCAGCGTTCCTCGCCCTAAGCAGAGACTAACCTGCCTGTTAAGCCATGGTTTTCAGTTTGAAAATGACTTGATGGTCTTGGCAGTTAACACAGTATCAGTGCAGAAGGCTATCTAGGCCAAAACTGGTGAACTATATTCCTTCAGGCTGTAGAGCTGTGATTAATGTGGGAGCACTAAGTACCTCTCATCCCTCCCCTCTGAGAGAACTCAGCCATTTAGCTCTCTCTAGACCTCCAGCTGTGAGAGGTACAGTAACAGCATCACCCGGAAATCGAACCAGCGATCTCCAGATGATAGGGCAAGCACTTTACCATTTGGACAATGCCAGACTTGGACAATTTTAAGTGGTCTGTAGGACGGAGTCGTTTTTAAAGACATGTGGTCAGATAAGGTGAGGCCAAGTTGTGGAGATGGGGCAGCGTTATAAACTCCTGGGATGTCGGTGTTCACTTGATTTAGTATACTATTGTCTCGGGTTGAGAGATGTCCATTGGTATGTATTTTGGGCATTACAGTTTTTAATTCAATTTAATTTGTATAGCGCTTTTAACAATTGACATTGTCGCAAAGCAGCTTTAGACACTCAAAAGAATTATTTAAGTCTGTATCAAATGTGAATGTGTATGATTCAAAATGATAAGGTAGTCCCTGATAAGCAAGCTAAGGATGATGCCGATAGTGGCATAGAAAAACTCCCTGAGATGGTAATAGGAAGAAACCTTGAGAGGAACCAGATTCGACAGAGAACCCATCCTTATCTGGATGATAACGGATAGCAGGGATTGATCTGCACTCATACTGTGTGAGACTAGAAGTATAACAGTGTTGTTACACACTGTGTTAAAGTTAACATGTGTTAAAGTTAATATGGAGTTCAGTTCATTCCTGGAGGCTCATGTAGACTGTAGGAAACTCCAGTCCTGAACTATTGAGTAACTGAAGTCACAAGTCCTCAGAGAAGAGCTGTCTACATCAGCTGAGGACAGGACCGTCTTCGTGGATAAGTGCAAAAATCCCCAGTCACAACACGCATCCCAGGCAGACCACACGATAGAATCCACATGATTGCTATAATCACAGCTCTCTCTGGATATGCATTCAGCTGGCTGTTAATGGTGTCAAGCAGCTCCCCCAGAGCTAGCTTAGCATTAGACTGTGGTGGAATGTGTGTGCATGATAAGAATAACAGTAAACACTCTTAAAACATAAAAAGGTGTGGATTTTACAGTCAGATATTCGATGTCAGGGGGTGATGTGTCCCAATGTGTCCTAATAATGTCCACAGATGTACACCAGGTCTTATTAGCATACCACTGCCTAGGAGTGGGCAGATCTATCTGCTTGTGATTCACAAAGAAACTGAAAGAGATTGAGAAATAAACTCTATCACAAGTGATTTAACGTGAAAGAAAATGAGACACACAAATATGGAATTCTGTCATTTAGTTACATGGTAATAACTAACTATTTTTTTTTTTTGCTATGATTGTTTTCAGACAAAAAAGTGTTTAAATGCACAAATTTGTTGATGTTGAGTGCCATCTAGGGGGCCAACAACCTCCTAAAACTCATAAAATCTCCACATAATACAGATAATACTCAAAAACAGTCAGAGGAACAAACAAACAGTGTGAATATTTGTCCAAGTCAAAAGTGGGTTTACTCTTATATGTAGTAAATAATAATGGGTGTGGTCAAATATTTAATCGACCACACTTGACAACCTTTTCAATAGCTTTAAAGCACAAATCAGGGTTGCTTATCGTGTGCTAGGTAACTTTTACTCACTCATTCGCTCACCAGGTCAGCCGTCTCTTTGCACTGCCACTGTATTTTGCTTTTACTCTGTTTAACCTCCACTCACTGGTCACTTCACCGTGTGATTCCCTGCAGCTCTGGAGTCTCGACTGCTGGGTAACAAGAAAGAGATTGCAAGTCTGAAGAAAGAGAACAGCGGTAACAGATATAGTGAATCAAGTTGTCTTCAAACATTTCCATTAATGTTCCAAAACATCTAAACATTTTAAACACTTTTTTATTCTTAAGTTCATGCTGGCGAGTTGTTGGCCCTGAACACCGAACTGGAGAAGATGAAGAATGACAATGCTGGTAAACACACACAGTATTTACTACAGTAAATCACAACAACAACACTAGGGTACTATCTAAGCAAGATACTTAAAGAGGGCTTACAGCAGAGGGATGTATTTTCATAAATCTGACATGAACATCAGCAGCTGGAACCACTGCATCAGGAACTTGAGAGGTTGGTGCTTGAAGTGGTGAATGAACAGGTGTGCTGACCAGAGTATCAGTGCACAGCAATACAATCATACCTGTAGATTTATAAACTGTGGCAGTTCAGGACTCTCTTAAATATAAGAACATCTCACTAAGAGTCAGACATGTTGGTGGTAGTGCGATGGTGTGGGAACACTTAACCAAAAGTGCTTTGCTTTGTTTATCTGCAGTATTTTACTTGACTGTTTAAACCGTTGGCAGTTTTACATTAATGTACTTGTTACTATCATGTTGTTGTTTCTATGCGTTAAAGTACAGTGGCACAAAAAAGTGTGTAAATCTTTTGGAATTTCTTGGTTTTCTGCATCAATTTGTCATAACATGTGATTTGATCTTCATCTAAGTCAAGAGTTTTTTTTTCAATATTTTATGTCTTAATTGAACACATTCAAATATGGTAGTGGAAAAAAAATAAGCAAATCCTTGAAATGAGTCACCAGTTGGCTCCGCCCTTTTGGCAGCAATAACCTCAACCAAGTGCATCCTATAGCTGTTGATCAAACCTGCACATCGTTCAGGAGGAATTTTGGCATATTGTTCCTGGCAAAACTGCTTTAGCTCCTTCATATTCTTTGGACATCTCATGTGCGTAACTCTCCTCAAGTCATTTCACGCGTTTCTATAAGGTTGAGGTTTGGGGTCTGACTCGGCCACTCCATGAGGTGGATTTTGTTTTTCTGAAGCCGTTCTGTTGTGGACTCGCTCTGGTGTTTTCTACTTCTACAGAGTTTCAGCTGACGTAAAGACACTCTCACATTATCCTTATTATCGCTTGGGAGTTCATCTTTCCCTCTGTGACTGCAAGCTGGCCACGCCCTGATGCAGCAAAGCGGGCTCAAATTATGACTTTTTCTCCACCATACTTTACAGTTGGGATGATGTTTTCATGATGATGTGCAGTGGCATTTTTATGTCAGATGCAGTACTTCTTGTTCTTTTCAAATAGTTTGATCTTAGTTCCATCAGTGCACAAAACATTTTGTCAATAGCGCTGTGGAGTGTTAGTGTGCTCTTTCACAAACTTTAGCCATGAAGCATTGTTCTTTTTGGTGAGCAGCAGCTTCCTTCGTGGTGTCTTGCCATGGACACACTACTTGTTTAATGATTTACGGACTCAGGAACACAGATGTTAGCCAGTTCCAATGAAGCCCTCAAAGCCCTTTGGCGTTTCACTCAGCATTGTTTCTTTACATCATTAATGAGTCTTTGTAGTGCTCTTCGGGTCATTTTGACTGGGCGTCCATTTTTTGGTAAAGTACCCGCAGTCCCAAAGTCCCATTTGCCCAACTGTAGACAGGTGAATTTCTAAAAACTTTGAAATCATTTTGTAACTCTTTCACATAAGGGTATTTTTCTTGTGCGGATCAGACTCTAAAAGTTTAAGTGTTTTTATCGAATTTTTATCAAAGTAACTCCAAAAACTCCAAACTCTTAACAAGACTCCAGGTATGCTAAAACCTGACTTCAATTAGTTTTTTTGAGGTCATTAACTCAACAATTTACATACTTTTGCCACTAGCACTATGAGGTTTTTTCTTGGTTGTTTTCAGACATAAATTTAAAGACATAAAAGATCAGAATTTAGATCAAATGTACAGTAAATATAAGAAGGAGAACACAGGTGAAAATAAGTGAGTGCGAAAGTGAACGCTTCACTCTATCATACACTGTTTCTGCTCCTTACATGTTAAGGCTTAGCATAGAGCTAAGTTTAATTGTTTTAAAAAAAGATATAAATGCTGCTTAAATAAATCCAGCAAAGCTTGTAAAAATGGAGTAGTTTCATTAAAAAAAACCTTAGCTAGCTTTTTGTTTACATTCAGAAATCATGTTTTTTTTATTTACTTTTAATAGAAATTAAGCAGATTTATTAGCTGTAATGTTATCCATTAAATGTTATGTTAAATGCAAACCAACATGTCTATATTTCATCACAGCTTTTGTAACTCATTGTTTCCACTTGGAGATCGATCTGAACATTGTTAACTTTCATTGTTCACAATCTGAACATTAACTTCTCCACATCTCCTGTTCTACTGAACTTCCAGCCTCCTAACATACAGTATGAGTGCAGATCAATCCCTGCTATCCGTTATCACCCAGATGAGGATGGGTTCCCTGTTAAGTCTGGTTCCCTGTTCCCTGTTAAGTCTGGTATTGTTCGGGGGGGGGCCCGAACAATACCAGACTTAACAGGGAACAGGGAACCAGACTTAACATGCCAGAACAGGAAAGGCTTAAATAATAAAAAAAAAAATATATATTTTCATGTAAATATTCTTATTTGCACATAAGAATCTTTTCCCGAGGAAATGACTTATCGCATGAATCCACATGAAGCACTTAAGTTTGTAAAAAATAATATGATGCCCCTCTTTGTGATCCGAGTATAATATGACTGAAACATATACACATATGAGCTCATATTGGCTCACAAACAACAACATAGCACAATGCACGTGGTCTGTGTGGCTGAAATGTGGTTGTGAATAAGCCTTGTAAAAGCAAATGTAAGCAAATGTAAAAAGTCATGAAAAGTTGGATTATTCAATAAAACAGAGGCTTTGCTGAAAATATTTGGGCACATCAGTCACCCAAATAAAAGGTCTTTGTGAGTGTTATAATTAAGTTGTTATGCTGTGGACACACATAAAACACTTTCAGAAACTCAGTTCTGTGTGTAAAACAATATGCCAGGTTTGTTTATTCTCCTTTCTATTAGAGTTTGAAATTGTATTTTAAATTGTTTATATTTTGATGTACGTTTAAAGGTTGAACATAAATCTGACATAATTAGATCAGCTACCTTATGACAGTCCAGTTTTTGCTCTACATAAATAAGGGAAATGTATTAGCTACTACAGTATATTGTTACACCCTAAAAAATGCTGGGTTAAAAACAACCCAATCTGGGTTGTTTTTAACCCAGCTGCTGGGTAACTATTGGACTAACTAAATGCTGGGTTAATTTAACTCAGCAAAATGGGTTATTTTTTTAACTCAGCAAAATGGGTTAAATATTCAACCCAAATGCTGGGTCATATTTAACTATAATGCTGGGTTAATTCTACCACATAAATTGGTTAAATGTTCTTCCCAGATGTTGGTTCATTTTAACTGGATTGTTGAGTTAATTATACCACACAAATAGGTTATTATTATTTTCATGTTTTACAGTGAATCTGTAAAAAAAAAAAAACTACCCACGTATATTAAACAGTTAAATTACTTTGATATACTGGTTTATTACAAAAAAAAAAAAAACTTAAAAGTTTTGCAAACCATATATATATGCAATAAACAACATCCTATTAACGTTTATTTTTTAAAAGCACAAGAACAGATAATCAACAGCGACATCATTACTATACTATTACTCATAAGGGCAGAATGGAGTAATAACACAAATAGGCTGAGGCAGCTTCTACAGAGCAGGATCTCTTTGTGACATTAGATATCTTTCCTGCAGAACAAAACTATCCAGCCCTGGTTCCGTTTTAACATACAAACACTGTCTATGACTTTTCAAGTAGGCCTCGCTATTTCATAGCAACATTACAAAAAGTCCTATACAGGAGCACACTACTTTAAATAGTTAATGTCAAAAATATAAAATGCCTTGAAGCACACATCAACCGCCCCAAGTAGTGTGCATTGCTCCAGAGCCTGTCCAACCAGAATGACGAATGCCTGAGAGCAGCGCTGGTCATCATCTCCCAACGTCAGGATGTACAGTAGGGGTACGGCCTTGACCCTTCAGCCTGCTGGAGGTATTCCACCATGTTGGTGCCAACCTTAGAAAGAAATGAAAAAAAGTTAATTGAAAGTTGGTTGAATAACAAAGATTAAACTGAATAAGACTATCAATTAAATGTGTAATAGGATTTATACTAAATAAAAAAAATTACAAAGCTAGGGTATAGGTAACCTGAAACAAAAACATGGAGACAGCTACTACCAAAAATAAAATAAGCAAAATAAGCATGGCTTTTGGGATAAAGCTCATATATATATATGAGCTTTATCAGACTAGTTGATCTTGTGGTCTGTGTTGATTTTAAGCTAATTACCGAGGAGATGCATTGTCATAGCTGGGGTCATACTGGCACATTACAATCACCCAAATATTAATACTTCCATCTAGTAGTTATCTGTACAGCTGACTGATAGTTAATTAAGTCTGAGTCACAAGCAACTTTGGTTAAAGAGGGCTACCTGGTTAGCTTACATGCAGCAGTCATATTTACATACTACTTGCCAAAGGGGGAAAGGTGTAAAATATTGTTATAACTCGGGAGAAACGCGGGTGACTTTTGACCGCGGAGTAAATTACTAGCTAGTGAAAAACGGGAGGGTTAGCAGGTGTGTATATTTGTGAGAGGGTCAGTGTTTTGTAACACCCCAGCATTTTATTCTCTCAAACAGTGAGATTAATAAAGTTCTAATGTTAATGTGGTTGCTAACGCTAGCAACCTAACTAAATGCTAGCGTCATGCTAATACTACAGTTACAGTTTCGTCACCCTGCAAACATTCTACAGAGAAAGATAAAAAGCTCAGACATCTTATCCGTTTCTTTCACACACAGCTGGGGTTCTTTGGCTAACTATAGCAGCTACTGTCACCTAAATTAACTTACCTCAGACCAGCCTGAAAGTTTAAGTGTAACCTTAACACGGTAACAGTAATAAATCTCACATATAGTAATAATTTTTCAGTCATATGTGACTTAGGTGAGTGAACATGTGTATACAGACCTTGTATTTAACGTCATTTTCCCTTAAATGAACCGTCATCAGCGGTGTGGGAGCTCAAGAGAGACACGAAGCTCTGACTGACAGCCGCTGAATCCACCGGTGAACTTTGGGGGAGGAGCCAAGCAAACTTCAACCCAGCAGCTGGGTTACACAAAAACTACCCAACTCTCTGTAAATAACCCAGAAAAATGACCCAACAGAGGCAACCCAGCGTTTGGGTAAAAAAAACAACCCAGCGTTTTTTAGAGTGTAAAGATTTGAAATTTACACAAATTTAAGAAGAGCGCTGAATCATTGCAGGTCTTCAGAAAGGCCTTAGACCCCTAAGGGTTTTAACTGCCGGCCAAGAGACAACCACTAAAAGGACCATACGAACTGCCCGGGCATTTCCAGTCTCGCCAAGAGACAGCCATTACGGCACAGCAACCAAAAGGGAAACGGCCACTGCCTCAATGTAAGTCCTCTGTTCCCAGTTAGGAAAGCCGCCCAGACATCAGAGGTTGTGCTGAAAAAGGGTCGGAGCTGTCTGTCTGTGACTGTTGAAGATGGTGTCCAGGAATCTGCAAGCACAGCTTTCTCTGTGAGCCCCTTGTGTGCCACTTTGCTGCTGCTTTTGCTCAAGGCTAATGATCCCTCTAACTCCTTTATGTCTCTGTCTCAGTAGGTCAAATGCAACATTCTGATCTGTACTTCTAAAGGTTCTTGGGGTGGTGATGCCTTAACAAATGGTTCAGCATTCAGGATCTGATCCACATGACGTCTTTAAGTACTCTGCTGTTACGAATTCATGCTATGGGTCTATGATAGACTGCCCTCTTGTGTGTGTGTGTATCTTTGCTGTATTGCAGGTGGGTGTGTCCGGGATCTAATTGGCTGGATGTTGCTATTGGTCCATTTCCTCACCTGACCCATTTAAAGGCGACACCCTGAACACCCCAGAGAGGCCATCTTGTGCCATTGCTTCTCATGTAGACTTTCTGCCGTGTTTCTTTCTTGCTACTTCGTTTCTTCTGACTTTGTTTCACCTAGTACCTTTTGTATATTGTGTTGGAGATTTTGCTTTTGTTATTTTCATTGTCAACTATTGTAAATTATTGTGAATATCTATTATACATTACTCATTCACCTAACTTAAAGGGAAGTAGGGGGTTAGATGACAATTTTGTTTTTTGTACTTTTTTTCACTCTGTTTATCTTTAGGGTGTTAGGGAAGTTGTTTGTATTTATTTAAACTTCTTTTACCTCTCATCAAAGGTAAGACAGAGGTTCAAACAGGAGTTTCTTTTTGTTTGTTATTTTGGCGTGGTCTGCCCCTGAAGATTTATCCCTGATTAACCAAATAAATATCAGATTGATATCTATCTATCTATCTATCTATCTATCTATCTTAGTGGCAGTTATTTTCTATCCGTCACCTTACTCATAATTTATCTGTTATGATCAACCACTAGAGGTCGTAACACTGCGCTCCAACATTAATGGTGTAGGTGAGAGGTCCAGTCTTTGTAATTATTTTCCCAAGTGTCTATTTGTCTTTTCTGTCGTCACATGCCAAGACCTCCTGTCCGGTCGTGGTAAGTGGGTAAACTGTTTATTTTGTACTTCCAGTTGCAGGTTTGGTTTCAGGAGCTCAATACGAGATCTGAAGTTGTGATGCATAAACAACATAGCAGGTGTTCGGTTTGTTGTAGCATGAGTTTCTGTAGCTGAAGAGAAAGTTGTCCACCTTGTGTTGCAGAGGCAAGCCCTCCTGGTTCATAGCTTTAACAGCCCTTTTGAAAGTTTGAACAAATCTCTTGGCTAAGCCGTTTGTGGCTGGGTGGTATGGTGCTGACTCAAATTATGTTTGATGCCATTCTTTCTAGTAAAAAAAACTGAACACATCAGAGGTAAACTGTGGTCGGTTATCACTCACAATCTGCTCAGGTAGACCATTCTGAGAGAAGATGGTCCTAAAAGCACTCACAGTATTTTCTGAGGAAGTAGATTTCAATGGTATAATTTCTGGCCACTTGGAGTGGGCATCAACTGTGTTCATAAACATGAAGCTCAGGTGTTGTGATGGCAGGCGAACACTTTAAACTTCTCACACATAAGCACTTCTCACGCAGGGCACAATAAGCTGCTGGCCCTGTGCTCTTGTGTGTGCTCTGCTGACTCAGCCTGCCTCATGCCACCTGCTCTGCACTGCTCATCTCACCAAATTATGATTAAGAGAATCATAGTACTATGTCTCTATTAACACATTTAAGCTCAGGTAGCCGAGCTGTTGGCCGTGAAGACCCAGCTGGAGAGCGTGAAGAAACAGAACGCTGGTAAACACACTCAACACTTAACACACCACATCCTGATTATTCACATTTAAAGCAGAACATTATATAAGAACTAGGAAGCACAATCAAAAGAGTCTTGTTTAGCTGTGTTGTGTTAATAGCTACAGTATGTGTTGTGTGATCAGAGCACCTGAAGGTGGCGTTCAGCGCCGGATTACCTGCAGGACAGAGAGGACCGTTTACCACTGAAACCACTCTGGTCTACAGTAAAGTCATCAGCAACGTCGGAGAAGCTTATAACCCACACACAGGTCCTAGAATTAACACACACATGTGGATCATTAAAACTAACTCACTTTATTGTATACATGTCCGCTGAACTTGTGTGTGTGTTTCATAACAGGCATGTTCACGGCTCCAGTTAAAGGCGCGTACTACATTCGCTTCACAGCCGCCGCCTACCACAGCAATGACAACAACATGGGCGTTCATTTATACAAGAACAAGGAGCACCTGATGCACCTGGGCGAGTACGACAAAGACGGCACGGCGAGACACGTGTCCGGTGCTCTGGTGCTCAAGCTGGAGGTTGGAGACGTTGTGTATCTCCGCCTCCTCGCTTTTGTTTCTAATCACTTGGAGAAACTAGTCCATGCCTTTATCACCAGCAGGGTGGATTATTGTTATGGTCTCCTCACCGGCCTTCCCAAGAAGACCATTAGACAGCTGCAGCTCATCCAGAACGCTGCTGCCAGTATTCTAACTAGAACCAGAAAATCTGATCACATCACACTAGTCCTCAGGTCCTTACACTGGCTTCCTGTAACATTTAAGATAGATTTTAAATCATTCATTGGCCTGGGACCTAAATACATTGCAGATATGCTCATTGAATATTGTAGCGTTTTTACGCCGGGAAGAATGCTGGAGAGACGAGTGAGCTTATTTGCTGCCCAATGCAATGGCTGGGAGTACTTTATTTAGCACACAGCAGGTATGGCATGAGCAGCACCTTCACTCAGGAGCCTACATCCAATTCAGCACTAGCTTGAACTGGAGCACATTTCACACGTCACACCCCCTCACACAAACAGGGCCGAAGCCACCAACCCAAACACCTTTCCCCAACATGGTGAACACACACCGACATCCCCGCAAGGCATGCTGGTCGTCAGCCGCCGCCCCGCCCACGCCACACTGCCCCCACCCGAGCTGTGACCGTCCCTGGTCACCATGACGAACTTCGCCTTGGAGGCATGGAGGCGGTCGGCGCTGGTGGTGGGAACGCCGGCGTCCTTTGGCAGGTGAGGGATGAACGCGAACGTAGTCCTGAGGCGGTCCGGCCTCCACAGAGTTCGATGTCTCCCCGGCGTGCGGCTGGTGAGGCGCAAGACAGTCCCGGTAGAGCAAAACTTGTGCCCGCCCTGCCAACCGCACCCGGTAGATGACATCGGAGAGCCGAGCTGGCTGTGAGTGTCCACGCCCATTCGCCCCATAGGTGCCCCCACCCAAAAGTCTTGCTGCGGTGCCCGCGAGCGCTGGGTGGGGCCCTTCTGCCTGGCGATGAGCGGTTCACAGTTCCACAACCCGTGGGAAACAGTGGAGCCGGTGTCCACGAGCGCCCGCAGTAAGACGCCGTCCGGCCCACAGTCGATGTAAAGCCCCGCGGGGCTCCACAACCGTCCACCAGGCGCTAGTTTAGCGGCTGCTGGTGTACGCTGTCCCTCAGGCCTGAGAACGTTGCAGTGGTAGTCCGGCGGTCCCTGGCCTCGGCGTCGTCACGGAATCTCGGAAGCGGTGTCGAGGCCTAGCCGCGACGGGTAGCCCTGTCCCCGGCTAGGTTCACGAACCGAGCGCCACTGAGCTGCGGGCGGTCGCTCGGCTCTTCCGCCGCGATGTGCCGCCAATATGGGCTCAGCGCGCTTGGCCTCGCGCAGCGGCAGTTCGCTTTGCCGGCTAACAGCGCACGGAGCTGTATCTTGCTCCGGCTTTTGCGCAGCGCCAGCCTCCGCCCCGAGATCCAGCGCCGGGATTTTCTGCTTCCTGCTCCGCGTTGGTTGACGTGGTGCGCTCGCGCTAGCTCCGCCAGGAAAGCGCTTCTTCTGCGCGAGTAGCCGCTCCGCTACTCGGCGGCCTGCTTGGATCTTTAGAAGGTCCTCCTTTGTGTGCTCGAACCCGTTATTCTCCATCCCACTTCTGACACCAATGTAGCGTTTTTACGCCGGGAAGAATGCTGGAGAGACGAGTGAGCTTATTTGCTGCCCAATGCAATGGCTGGGAGTACTTTATTTAGCACACAGCAGGTATGGCATGAGCAGCACCTTCACTCAGGAGCCTACATCCAATTCAGCACTAGCTTGAACTGGAGCACATTTCACACGTCACACCCCCTCACACAAACAGGGCCGAAGTCACCAACCCAAACACCTTTCCCCAACATGGTAAACACACCGACATCCCCGCAAGGCATGCTGGTCGTCAGCCGCTGCCCCGCCCACGCCACAATATGAACCTAACAGACCACTCAGATCAGCTTTTAGCTATTATGCTGCGGCAGTTGGAACCAGATCAGATGTGCTAAAACATTAGTCCCATTTAACTCGAGACCTAAAACTCATCTGTTTAGCTGTGCATTTATTGAATGAGCACTGTGCTACGTCCGAACTGACTGCAATGTATATTTTATGTTTACCTTATATTTTTTTTACTGTTTTTAAATTACATTTTAAGAAGTTTTAAAAGCATTTTTTAAAAAATCTAATTGAAATTTTTTAAAAAGTTTTACTGCTATTATTTTCTATCTTTTTTATAATTATTTTCTTCTTTTTTAAGTAAAGCACTTTGAATTACCATTGAGTATGAAATGTGCTGTACAAATAAACTTGCCTTGCCTTATTTTAAAGTAGATTATTAAATCCAGCACATAAATGTTCATATCATCGCGTTTACTTAATATTTTTATTTTAGCAGATAACACTTTCATCTCTCAGTTCGAGTATTTTACATCCTCCAAGTCTATTTCGAACTCAAGGAGACTTTCAAGTCATGGCATCACCTAACCACCTAACGCCCTAAACACCAAGTATGAAGCCTAATCCTAGACCCTAAACACCAACCCTAAACATAAACCTCACCTAAGACCTTAAACTTTAGACCCTAAACTTTAACACCTAACACTTAACTCCAGACCCTAAACACTAACCGCTAAACCTACAGTATACACCAAACCCTAGATGCTTACACCTAACCCTAAACCATAAAGACTAAGCCTACACCCTAACCCCCCCCCATAGGCTTATGTACAGTATGTATTTATTTATTTATTCATTTATATATTGCAAATATGCCACTTTTGCACGTCTGCCTAATTGCTAACTTCATTTCATTGGCTTTGTAAGTTATACTTTCATGATGACAATAAAGTACATTTATTTACTTTAGGTGAATCTAAACTACAGTAGACTAATCTAATTTAATCTAATCGTGTCATGGTTTTTCACCTTGCATCAGTTGACTTTTCATCTTTCCATGTTTTCATGTTCCCATGTGTGTTACTATGGTTACCCTGTTAATAAAGTTTCATGATTTTGTCTCGCTCTTGTATTACAGTTTATTGATGGCCTGGGATGGCCCTGGTTTTGGAAAGATTGTCTTGGACGGTTTTGCTTTCTTTTCTTTATTAAAACTCTGCTTGGATTTTCGTCTTTGCAGTTTTACTAAAGCAAAGAGAAACATGAATTTCATAAGTGTTTATAAAAAATACTTCATGTTATTATCAGTTATGGAACAACTTTTTAATAATTTTCAGCAGAACCATGGACTCATATCACTTAAACATGTTAAATGTCATAATCATTCATGAACATCAGTTACTGCAGAAAGAAAATGAACAGTCATTTCCTTCTGTTCTTCTGGTTAGTAAGCAGACGGAAAGGTTTTGTAAGTACATTGGTGTATAGGAAAGAACATCAGCAGATCTCAGCAGTATACAGATTCTACCATGTTATTCTCACTCATAGTGTTTCTGCTGTTGGCGGTGCTGAGCAGTGCGCAGGAAGTGGAATCTTATGGAGACTGTCAACCTTCATGTGAAGAGCTAAAGCAGCTCAGAGAGCTGGTGTACCAACAGGCAGCCGCTTTATCTGAGATCAAGACCAAGATGGTGTACATGGAAAAGGAGAACGCAGGTGAGACGAAGAACATCACACTTCCCTTCATCACACCATCCTTTAATGAAGCTGTTTCTGCTCTTCACCAAACAACATCTGGGCCAGTGTGTAGGACGTGAGAACTACCTAAAAATAGAAATTCCCAGATGACATAGTGTTAGATTTATAATCAGTGCATGCTAGCAAACTTCAGGTTTTACTTAAAAAAAAAGAAAGTTTTAGAAGCGAGATAAAACTGCTTAGCTAAGCCAGGGTTAAGCTTGCACATGCATTTCACTTACTAAGTATTTTCCCTTTAATTGTCAACTTTCTACAACTTTAGACAGGAGGTTTACCTGATATATTTGCTTTGACTCACTACTTTACTCTCACTTGCTGGATAACTTCAAAAACATTGAAACATCTTAAAAATCTTAACCTGCTCCATGTTTCTTTATTCCTAAGCTCAAGCAGCCGAGCTGTTGGCGGTGAAGAGCGAGCTGGAGAGCTTGAAGAAACCTAAGCCTGGTAACACACTTAATCAATACACTGCACCCTTACACACATTTACAGAAGAGGAAATGAGAACCAGAATTGTCTCTTACAGTATTGATGTACCACTGTTACAGCTAATTAACACCTGTAATTAGCACGAGTAGTTTTTTCTTTTTATCTTTCTTACGTTACTTACATGCCACTCATTTTTTTCTTTTGTTGAATAAGTCATTATTTGTTTTCAGTTAGCTTCAGTCTCATTATGGATTATCTTCATGACTTCATTATTTTGCCGCTATACAATGTCCGCTGTGGGGCAATGTCTGTCAGGTCTACATCATCCCTTGTCAGTCCAACCTCCTGCATGTCCTCCCTCACCACATCCATAAACCTCCTCTTGGTCCTTTCTCTTCTCCTCCTGCGTGGCAGCTCCATCTCTAACATTCTCCTCCTGATAAACCCCTCATCCCTCCTCTGCACACGTCCAAACCATGTTAATCTGTCCTCTCTAACTCCAAACCATCCTACCTGCACTGAGCTTTTTATATTCTCATTTCTAATCCTGTACATTCTTCTCACTCCCAAAGCAAATTGCAGCATCTTCAACTTTGCCACCATAAACGCAAGTCTTAAAATAACATTTATCACTGAGAAAATGATTTGTGTGTCATCTGCATACCTCTTATGTCAGTGACACTCACGTCTAGTAGGTGGTGTTGTGCCATGTTGCTGCCATTAATTTCTTATTTTTCGGCTGGCTGATGCTGTGCAATGTTTTTATGTGTGGTTGGAATATTACACACCTCACATCTACAGTGATACAATGCTGAACTGAATATTGAACAAGTGTTTTGGGTGGTTTTCTAAGAGTTTTTGGGCTGGAAATCACCAGCTACATCTGGCAACACTTGTTTGCTGTGTGTTGTGTTAATGGCTGTGTGTTGTGTTAATGGCTGTGTGTTGTGTTAATGGCTGTGTGTTGTTTGTACAGAACGTCCGAAGGTGGCGTTCAGCGCTGGATTACCTGCAGGACAGTTAGGACCATTTAACACTGAAACCACTCTGGTCTACAGTAAAGTCGTCACCAACATCGGAGGAGCTTTTAACCCACACACAGGTCCTGGAACTAACACACACACACACACTCTACATCTACTTTACTACTTTGATTCCTATTATTATTATTATTATTATTGTTTTTAATAACATTTTTATGTTAATTGCAGGCATGTTCACAGCTCCGGTTAGAGGTGTGTACTACATCCGCTTCACAGGTGCCGCCTACAACACTGACTCCAATAACATGGGCATTAACCTTTACAAAAACAACAACTTGCTCCTGCACCTGGGCGAAGGCGCCAAAGACGGTCAACTCAGACACGTGTCCAGCGGCCTGGTGCTCGAGCTGCAGCCTGGAGACGTTGTGTATCTCCGCCTCTTTGCCGACTACGCCCTCTACGATGACCAGCTGCTGCGCAACACCTTCAGCGGCTTCCTTCTTTACCCTTCCTGATTAACCTCTAATGCAATGAGTTTATCTGCACTCAAGTGTAATTCTGTTAAATACTTTCAATTCATTATGTTACAAGCGATAATGTTTAGACTGAAGGAGTGACACATCACATGACCTTTATGAACATAATTAAAATTAAGAACTAAAATGTAAATATTTCTGGCTGTGGTTCATGTTTATTATCCAGGAAGAGCTTCCAGATACCATGTTTCATCTTTTGTGTAGTTACAACAACAACATACAGTAATGAGGACTTCATGAACTTTTTCAATAACAATATTGTAAATATTAGGCAAAACATTCAGGCTTTGAAAACAGACAATTTAAGTGATACAGATGATAAACTAACCACACCACATCAGAACCTAGAATACTTTCCTCCCCTTAAAGAGAATAAACTAATTTCACTAATCTCTTCTTTATAATCGTCAACCTGTGAATTAGATCCTGTACCGACACATTTTCTCAAGCAGATAGTACCAGCAATAACAGAACCCCTGTTGGAAATAATTAACTCTTCACCCAGCAGTGGGTATGTTCCCAAATCCTTTAGCAGTTAGTTTTAGTGGTAATAACCTTTAGTAAGTTGGATTATAAGTTATTAAGCCGCTAATTAAGAAACCTGACCTTGACCCCAGTTAGCTGAACAATTACAGGCCGATATCAAACCTCCCCTTTATCTCTAAGATTCTAGAAAAGATAGTAGTGGAGCAGCTATGTTTATATCTACATAAAAATGGCATACATGAACTGTACCAGTCAGAAATTAGGCATCATCACAGCACAGAGACAGCACTCGTTAAAGTAGTAAATGACCTCCTAGTGGCCTCTGATCAGGGTTGTGTCACTATACTTGTGTCATTCGACCTCAGTGTAGCATTCGACACCACTGATCATTGTATTCTTCTTCACAGATTAGAAAATGTAGTAGGAATTAAGGGTACAGCCCTCTTATGGCTCGGATCTTGATTAATCGTTATCAGAATGTAGATTTAAATGGTGATTATTCTGCATGTTCTCAAGTTGAGTTTGGTGTTCCACAGGGATCAATTTTAGGGCCACTGCCTTTTTCTCTTTGCATACTTCTCCTGCGCAAAAGACCTCGGTGTGATTATAGATTCCAGCCTTTCATTTGAAGCTCATGTAGATAATATTACCAGGATAGCATTCTTTCACCTCAGAAATATTGCCAAGAGAAGAAATATATTGTCACAAAACGATGCAGAAAAACTAGTTCATGCTTTTATCACCTCTAGGTTGGACTATTGTAATGCCCTACTGTCTGGTTGTTCAGCTAGGTGCAAAAACAAGCTTCAGCTAGTCCAGAATGCAGCAGCGAGAGTCCTCACTAGAACCAGAAGATACGAGCACATCACCCCTATCTTATCTTCACTGCATTGGCTCCCTGTGAAATTTCGCATTGATTTTAAAATACTACTCTTGACGTATAAAGCATTAAATGTTCTCGTGTTTACATCCCAGTTCCCCCTCATGTTTGTGTTTCCTTCTGGCTCCTATATATATAATTTTTTCTTGAACAATGTCTGCAAGTTACTGTCTATAAAGTTAAATATTGCAAATATCCCTCCGCGACGACCCGCTGCTCCACAACACCTTCAGCGGCTTCCTTCTTTTCCCCTCCTGATTAAAACACACAGCACACAGCTCAGTCTTTAAACCTACAATTAGTATCCAATTCAATTCAATTCAATATTATTTGTATAGTACTTTTAACAATTGTCATTGTCGCAAAGCAGCTTTATACAATCTAAAGAATTTTTTGATTTTATGATGTTCTTTTTCTGAAATGCAGTGTTACTTTAAGCCACACATAATAAAACATACCTTCCTAAAAGTTTTAACTTGTAAGGGTTAACCCCTAGAGGGTGCCACAGCACCCAAAGTCTGTTTTTTGTTATGTTATATTTTGATTAAAGAGAAACTTCAGTTCCCAGGCTGCACCTCGGTCAGGTGACGCCAGCATTCACCTGGACCGAGGAAAATAATTATGTTAATTATAAATAGCCTGACTGAAAGCCAGTCAGACGTCTAGCTTTTGTTCTCATTAGTATGGTTGATGTCGGTTGTGTTTTCATTAAGCTGTGACATTAAAAGCTTCAAACGCGCTCTAAAGAAAGAGCATTACTTCTTTTGTGTTAAACTTAATAAAAGTCTTTATTGAACCGCCAGCTCGCCTCTGCAGTTATGCCTAAACACTCACGCCAACTGAGGAACTACTACAAAACTTTTCTGTCTCGTCAGTCCACAGAGTATTTTCCCAAAAATCTTGGGGATCATCAAGATCTTTTCTGTCAAAACTGAGACAAGCCTTTATGTTTCTTTTTCCTCAGCAGTCCGAACCGTCCTTTGTAGTCTTCTGATGTCTGTTTTCGTAGCTGAGCCAAACCAGACAGTTATTGAGTGCACAGGACGGATTCAATGAGTAGAACTGTGTGAGCAGTCAAACAGTCAATGTGAATGTCCCACTTCAGGTCCTGAGAGATGGTCGTGCCCAGGAACCGGAATGACTCCACTGCTGTCACAGTGCTGTTCATGGTGGTGAGTGGGGAAAGTGCAGGTGGGTTCCTCCTGAAGTCCACAATCATCTCCACTGTTTTGAACGTGTTCAGCTCCAGGTTGTTGTGACTGCACCAGACAGCCAGCTGCTCCACCTGATTTCTGTATGCAGACTCGTCACCGTCCTGAATGAGGCAGATGATTGTAGTGTCGTCTGCAAATTTCAGGAGCTTGACAGTGGGGTCTGTAGAGGTGCAGTGTATATATATAGTGAATATGATATATGATGTATATGATTTGACAACGTATTAGGAATATGTACGGTCAAGTACAGAAATTACAACAGAATGCTGTAGTGTTTTACACTGAAACCTGGTGTCTGATCTACAACACACACACACACATACACACACTGGAAGTTTAAGTTCCCGCCCAGGCTGAGGAGTGTCTCAGTATGAGGAAGTGTTGCACTCAGCTCTCAGCAGTACACATGGAGGAGAAGAACAGTGTGCAGGAAATGGAAGCTCGTGGAACGTTTCAGGATCCACACGGTGAGCTGAAGCAGCTCCGAGAGCTCATGTATCAGCAGGTGGCCACTTTATCTGAGATCAAGGTGAAGTTGGTGTACATGGAGAAAGAGAACACCGGTGAGAGCTTCTTGCTTTTCTCCATTATACTCCCTCTCCATGTAGCAGCTTATACTGTTTCTGCTCTTTACTAACAAACACCCGGGTCGGTCTGTAGGAACCTGTACCAGTGTCTCACACAAACACACACACACACACACACACACAGACTGGAGGTTTTCTGACAGACTGCTCACTGAGCTCCTACAGGGTTAGCACTGCTCCAGGCTCTGAGCTTTTGTTTTGTCCCATAAACATCCTGTCCTGTCCTGTCTGATGGTCCACATGTGAAGGGGACATGCGGGTCCAGAAGTCAAAATGATGTGACCCACAAATATAAAACAAGATTATCAAATAAACTGAAAGTGATTTACAAATAATAAAAATACACAATAAATATAAAATAAGAAACAAAATACGATTCACAAATAAACAGAAAAAGAACAAGAAATAAACTTGATCACTGAGTGATCCACAGTGAAAGAAAGTGAAATAGACAAATATAGCATTCTGACATTTTAACTGGTTTATAATCTGTATTTCTTTCTTACTTTAGTTTAGTTTAAATGCACCAATTTGTAGATGTAGAGCGCCATCTAGGGGGCAAATCATGTAACAGCCTCATAAAAACTCTCTGGAGATGAAAACTCCCAATAATACAGAGCATGAATGATCATGGATAAGCAAAAGACTTTTATTAAAATCACTTATAAACTAACAAGTGAAGTCCATCCATGTTTCATCCAGTCTGGGACAAAATACATCCTAACCTAGTGGAGGAAATGCAATCGGAGGAATAAACCAGAGCAACTCTACAGCAACTTACATTCAAGTGTCAGAAAGATTTAACATACAGTCCATGTCAGTGCAAAAGTAATGGCACTGTTTGCCTACAAATTGTTGATTGTGAACCTGAACAGCTCCAACTTTCAACATTATAAAGTTTAAAGGTGAGTTAGGGGAAAAAAATACTAGAGAAACGTTTTTATTGACCATTTCATACATAAACAAACAAAATATCAAAGTGTATTTTTATGCCTAAATAAACTGGTTAAACAAACTGACGACACAACAAGTGGACAGTGGAATACCGAAATAAATTTGATGTAAAAGTTATAAGGGCCCCTTCACACGCATCACGTCAACCGCACTAACTGTAAGCCTACACAGCCTTGGCGTCTGTTTTGGTCAGTCTGATTGGTTAGTTCTAGTCACATGACTTGTGGTGCACCTGCGGCAATCTGAAAAATATGGATCTGTTAACTGGCTGCGGCTTGAGACACGTATGGGAAACTAAACTGATGTCTAAGATTCACTTGCCGTGCGGACCGGATCGTGAGACTTTGAGAAGCTCTGATATAGAAAATGAAAATACAGATCGGTAACAAACAAAAATAAAGTTAGAATATTTTGTCCATGTGGGAAAGTGCGGTTCTTCTTATATGTAGGAAATCATTTTAATATTAATAAATGGATGTGGTTAATTTCAATGAGCATGTGTAATTGACAACCTTGTGCTAGGAAACCGTTACTATTTTATAAATATATTCAGATTGAGTATTTTACTTGAGCGTGTGATTCGTTGTCAGATCTGGAGTCTCGACTGCTGAGTAACAAGAAAGAGATTGTGAGTCTGAAGAAAGAGAACGAGGGTAATGTATCTAATGGACCTTCAAACATTTATAACATCTATAACTTTCTAAAACATCTGAATATTTGAAATTTACATTTTTTAAAATTTATTTTCAAGCTCGGTCTAGTGAAATGTTGGCCTTGAAGAGTGAACTGGAGAGGACGAAGAAAGACAGTGCCGGTGAACAACAAACCACAACAACACTAACGCTCTGACTGAACCTTAACTATTTACAACTAAGATTGTATTCTACACACACACACACACACACACACACACATATATATATATATAGATACAGTGGAACCTCGGATTATGAGTAACGCGGTTTACGAGTGTTCCGGATGACGAGCAAAGATTTTTAAATAAATTTTGACTTAAAAAACGAGCGTTGTCGTGGTTTATGAGCTCCAAGTATCATGTGTAACGCATGTGCTTCTAGTTTTGACACCGAGCATCGCGTCATCACAACCGAGCCAACGATTTTTCTCTCTCTGACGCTGCGGGAAAATCATCTCCCCTGCTGGGTCTTAGTGCTCGTCTCTTACTGGTATAATCAATCCGTGTGTGTGTGTGTGTATGTGTTTCTTTCTCTTGCGCTGCAGAAGTGTGTGTGTTATGTGTGTGTGCGCATAATTTGACACCAACGGTTCACACACACACACACACACACACACACACACACACACACACACACACACACACGCTCTCTTTCTCTCTCGCCTTTACTGTGTGTCAGTGTTTGAGTGTGTGTGTTATGTGTGTGTTTGTTTTTCTTTCTCTAGCGCTGCAGAGTGTGCGTTGTGTGTGCGCACGCGTAATTTGACACCGCACAGGTTCGCACACGCTCTCTCTCCTCGTTAGTGTGTGTCAGTTTTTGAGTGTGTATGTTATGTGTGTGTGCACGCAATTTGACACCGTTGCCGGTTCACTCTCTCTCTCTCTCTCTCTCTCACCTTTAATGTGTTTGTGTGTGTGTGTGAAACAGAGAGGGGGTGCTTCACTCACACACAACCGGCACAGTGTCAAATTACGCTCGCTATTTTTACTTTATATTTTCTGTTAATTATTTTTATGTATTTATTTTTTTGAGCTGTGGAACAAATCATTTTAATTTCCATTATTTCTTATGGGAAAATGTGCTTTGATTTACGAGTGTTTTGGAATACGAGCCCACTTCCGGAACAAATTATGCTCGTAATCCGAGGTTCCACTGTATATTAATAAATGGTCGTGGTTAATTTCAATGAGCTTGCTTGATTGACAACCTTGTGTTAGGAAACTTTTACTATTTTAGAAATATATCCAGATTCTAGTTTTATTTGTCATATACACAGTCATACACAGTACGATATGCAGTCAAATGCTTAAATCTCAAAATGCTTAAATGCTGAAACCGTTACTATTTTATAAATATATCCAGATTGCGTATTTTACTTGAGTGTGTGACTCGTTGTCAGATCTGGAGTCTCGACTGCTGAGTAACAAGAAAGAGAACGAGGATAATGTATCTAATGGACCTTTAAACATTTCTGAGAACTTTCTAGATCATCTGGACATCTTAAACTCTTTTTTTGTTTTCAAGCTCAGGCTGGTGAGCTGTTGGCCGTGAAGAGCGAACTGGAGAGGATGAAGAAAGACAACACGGGTAAACACACACACAGCACTTTCTGCAGTAAACAACAACAACAACAACAACAACAACAACACTAGGGCACTTAGTGGACATTAACTATTTATTCTGATCTGAAAACATGTGACTGTAAAAGCATTTACACCAATGGTGTAAGTCTGCGGGGACAATAGTCTCACTGTTACTTTATAAGAGTTTAGAGCCGCTGACATTAGAGATTAAATACACAAATCTGTGGCCATCTAGTGAGCAAATGGTGTAACAACCTCATAAATGAACTTTAAAGTGTGGTGAATAATAAGAATGGGCGTGGTCAAATGTTTCATCGAGCATGATTGATTGATCGCTGATCAGGATTGCTCATCGTGTGCAGGTAACTTTTACTCACTCACTCACTCACTCACTCGTCAGGTCAGCCGTCTCTCTGCACTCTCACTGTATGAGTAAAAGAAAGAGAACGACGGTTAAGGATCTAATAGACCGAGTTCTCTTTAAACATTTACACTAACTTTCTAAATCAGCCGAACATTTTAAAATTGTGTTTTTTGTTATTTATTTCCAAGCCATGAAGAGCAAACTGGAGATGATGAAGAAGGACAATGCTGGTAAACACACACAGCACTTACTACAGTAAACAACAACAACAACAACAACAACACTAAAGCTCTGACTGATCATTAACTGTTTGGTCTGCTCTCATAAAACACTAGCATTTACAGCTAATACGTCAGTCTGCAGGAACACTAGTCTGAAAGGAACATCAGCAGCTCTGATGAGGTCCATAAGTGATGCCTGGAGAAGCTGAACTTCTCTCCCTCACACACCATCAGTGGCAGGAACCCACTTGGCTCTCCATGGTCGTTCTTTTAAACACTTTAGCGTTATCCTGTTCTTCTTGTGTGCACAGTGATGGGGAAATAATCTCCTCCCCTAAAGCACATGACTGGAATGGACAGACAGGTCCAGCTTCCTCCTAGGGCGTGGCTGCAGGGTGGTGGTGTCACTAGCAAACCTTTCCTTATTAATGACGTTCATGACAGCAGCCGGCTCCTGGCTATTGCAGGTTTCCTCTTAATTTACCTGGAGTCTGGTAGCACACTGAACTGAACACTGAACTGTGTTGTGTTAATCTCTGTGTGTCTCTCTGTGTTGTGTTAATCTCTGTGTGTCTCTCTGTGTTGTGTTAGTCTCTGTGTGTTGTGTTAATCTCTGTGTGTTTGCAGCTCAGCCAAAGGTGGTGTTCAGTGCCAAATTTCCTAAAGGACAGAAAGGACCGTTTAACACTGAAACCAATCTGATTTACAGTGAAGTCATCACCAACGTGGGAGGAGCTTATAACAAACATACAGGTCCTGGAACTAACACACACACACACACACACACACACACACACAGATCACTACAACTGACACTTACTGTATTTTGTTTAGGCTCGTAGCAGTTTAAATTCTAATTTAAAGTACTGTATAATGTTACTGTACTGTACATGGGATTTACTGCACAAACAGATTAATTAATTCATGATGAACTAATTCATAATTCATGCATTATAGGTTGCGCAGGACCCTCTTGTTTTCCTAAGGATTATTATTTTTTTCCACCCTTTTGGGCTTTTTGGGGTCTTAACATGCTCAAAATCTCATGACAATTGGAAGGTTGGAATCTGCTGCTATTAGGATGCCTGAGCGTCTCAGGGCCCGGGGCCCCCAGGGGCCCCACATGAGATTTTGCTGCATAGCTCAAACACACTTTAACGAAGGACATGAAACTCGGTACACATGTAGAGCTCATTGAGCCGAACAACTTTTACACTGCATGTTCTGAGCTCAGCTCAACAGGAGGAGGGTTATTTTGGGTCGTTTCAAACCACCAAACCAGGACGATGTGATCTAAAGACATTGAGGATGTAAATTGTAGAGGGATTTTTAATATCTCATACGGGTCAGCTGTGACGATTCCTTAAACTTATGCTCAAAAGTGATTAATAACTTTCTGTGACATTGTACTCAGTTACATCACGTTCAGTAACAAACATACAGTATGATGGTGTGATGTTGTTTTTTTTTCAGCATCTGTGGCCTATTGTACAGTATACACGTACACAAACGTACACACATACACATATTGACAAACACATTTACTCATCACACACACACACACACACATGTATTTCAGTGTAATTTAATTTAATAGTATTTTAGTAATTTGTTCCTAATGATCGCTCATATGGACCTGAATACAGGAAATGTTTAGTACAAGGTTATTATTATTATTATTATTATTATTATTATTATTATTACATAGTAGTAATAGTAATAATGTTTTTGTGATATTTGCAGGTGTATTCACAGCTCCAGTTAGTGGCACGTACTACATCCGCTTCACAGCCTCCAACTACCACTATCAGAATAAAAATCCAGGTGTTACCCTTTACAAGAACAACCAGCAGCTCATGAATGTGTCCACGACTGGGCAAAATAGCAAAGACAAACATCTGTCTGATGTCCTGGTGCTCGAGTTAGAGGCAGGAGATGTCGTGTACCTTCGTCTCCCCGCTAACCACAGCCTCTATGATGTTACTAATCTGACCCGAAACACCTTCAGTGGCTTCCTGATTTACCCCTCGTAATAAAAAAAATTTTTTTACCTGCTTAATTTTGTGAGACTGTAAAGTTAAAATTTGGTGAACTAAGACCGTAAACTCGTTCATTTTAATGTGTGTAACTTTTGAGCTACAGTAGCTCCTGTGGTGTGTGAACCTGCACAACAACACTAACACACCACTTCAAATTGTGGTGAAAGGGTGGATTTTTTTATATTGTGAAGTTGCTTAGAAAAATCCCAGGTTACTAAAACATATAACTAAAAAGTTGAAACAGAAAAAGTTTGAAATACTTTAATATGTTAATGTTATGAAAAGTCCTGAACGTTTAAATAAAGATTTATACTGTAATGTGTGATGTCAGGTTCTGTAGTGAGTCAGGAAACTCCGGCTCGGAAAGATTAAATCCCTGCATTTCACTCGTCCGGGTTTAATGATCGACCGGAGTGGGTTGTGTTTAGTCGGCAGAGAGACCGGATCTCATCAGCTGCTCTAAAAGCACGTCGGTACGAAAGAGACTCGTTAAGAGCGTCAGAGACCTCGGCAGCAGTAACCAGGAGAGAAGTGTGTTCTGTGTGCTCGTCGTGTTCCTCCTGACGCCGGGGTCGAGCAGTCTGCAGGAAGTGGAACCTCACAGAAGCTCCCAGGATTCATGTGGAGAGCTGAAGCTCCTCAGAGAGCTGGTGTACCAGCAGGCAGCCGCTTTATCTGAGCTCAGGGTGAAGATGGAGTACATGGAGAAAGAGCACGCGGGTGAGAGGAACATCACGCTCCGCTCGACCACACGCTGTTTCTGCTGCTTATAAAACCTCACGCTGTGTTTAAGGTCTCAGGGAAACCTCAGGCGTATGAAGATCTCAAAGTATGAGGTTTGAAATGGCTTTACATGGTGATGCTAAAATTAGAGCTAATTCCAAATGTAGATAAACATGACAAATACCGCTCAAATAAATCCAGCTAGCAGCTTCATCTGGAGAGATTAGCTAGCTTAGGCTTTAGCATTTGTGCATATTAAACAAAAGCTGGAAGTTTGGAAGTTTAATAAAGTTTAGTAGAACTGAAGAAGATTTATCAGGGTTAATGTAATATAAACTTATAAAATAGATTTTATAACTCAGGATTCGGAGATCAAGCTGAACATCTTGCCTCAGTAACAGGACGGTCATAAGTCCCATCCAAAGTGAATAATAACACGTGTGATCGAATATTTCAGATTAACTAGCAGTCTCGTTAGCGGAGAACACCAGGAGTGTTTGTGTCTACTTTCTTTCAAAATGTATTGATTGACCCTGTGTGACCAGCTTGGGACTATTCAGCACTGTAAGCCCCTCCCACACACCCCCATGTGGACCTGCACAGAGCCCATAGAGATCCCCCCCCCCCCCAGAGCGTTACAGTCTGGAGCCCCGCCGTAAAAATCACGTCGTTCAACCTCGATCTCCTTTTATTACTTAATGATGTCACCAACAAAGACGTCCAACTGTGAAAAAAACATAAAAAGGAAAACTTTTTTAGTGTAAGTTTGTATAATGTGGGCCAGTAATACTGTACATTTCTGCAGCTGACAAAAACAAGAAGCATCATGTCCTCAGATCCTAAAACTAGCTTGAGTTCAGTTCAGTACTACAGTAGCTTCCGTTCTTCAGTTATTGTTCCTGTCCTGTGCTGTCCTGATCCATCGCATATTACATTTGTTTGTGATAGGTGAGTTTGTCCTTCCACAAAAATAAAAGACGAAAACATTTTTATTTTTCATGAAAGAATAAATGAATAAATGAATAAATGAATAAATAAATAAAACAGTCCCAGTTGACAGTTTGGACACACCGGATTTACAGGTTTTGTCTTTGGTGATTTTTTTTTTACATTCTACAACAATACTGGATTTTTTTTTTTATTATGAAATAACACACATGGCATTTGGTCATTAAGTAACAAAAAGCAACAGTAAGTTATTATTTTAAGATACAAAGGTCAGCTGCACTGGAACAGTTCTTGCTAGAAGGGTACGGGTCGTCCCCGACTTACGAACATTCGAGTTAGGAATTTCCGCAGATAAGAACGGACCACGGTTTGAATCATTCATAGATGTGAACAAATCACAGAAGTAGCTCACCTGTATGTACAAAAAATTGACATGCAGTGCACCAGATACAATATTTACAATAATATACATTATTCTCAGTGTGTAAGTGAATGTATTAAACTGTCTGAAGTCTGTTATATTGTATGTGTGTTTGTGGGAGAAAGAAATCGGCCTTCAAAGAATCACGATGATAGAAAATGTCTGTTCTGTAAAACTCTCCTGATGGTGAATAATCCTAATTTCGGGAAAATCCTCCACACAGTCCAGTACAGCTCTGAGACAGAATGGCATCTGGGATTCCCCTCATAAACTTAGTTTGGAGTCTAGGTAAAGTCAACATCTGTGTTTGTGTGTGTGTGTGTGTGTGTGTGCAGGCATGTGTGTGAAAGTACACAATAACTCCTCCTCCTAATCTCCTATCTCTGCTTCACATACATGCATTTTGGGTTGAGGAACGAATCACTAGAGTTTCCATTATTTCTTACGGGGAAATTCACTCTGAAACAAAATGGCGTTTGGAATTCCCCTCATTAATATTTAAAGCTGCAGAGACTGAGAGATTATTTCCTTAGGTAGGTTATTGTCTTAGGCCACATGATGGCAAACATCATGGGGTGGGTGTTGGGAAAGGATACAGATTAAATCAAGTGGATTGTTATGTTTTATATTGTATATTTGTGTCAAAGGCGTATAAGACTTACTTTGTCCCCAACTTATGAACAAATCCGACTTACGAAAGGGCTCCTGGAATGAAACTCGCTGATAATTAGGGGACTACCTGTATTGTCTACTGCATTTGCAAAACCCATCAAGCTCCATGATGAAACCGTCTCTCATAAAGACCTTCCCAGGAAAAGCAAGACAAAAACTGACCTCTGCTGCAGAGAAGTTCATTTAGAGTCACCAGCCTCAGAAATCACCAATTAACAACCAGCACCATTCCATGAAGCTCCCTACACACTGTTCTTGAACTGATTTGAAGGCCACATGAAGTTTGGAGATATGTAGCTATTAACTCTGCAGGAATTGGGCAGCCTCTGTGCACTATATATCTCAGCATCCTCTGACCCCGCCCTGTGACTTTACGAGGTCTTTCACTCCATGGCCGAGTTGCTGTCGTTTCCAATCAATTTTACTTTGATATAATACAATAACAATTGACTGTGAAATATTTAGCAGTGAAGAAGTTTCACAACTGGACTTATTCCACAGCTGGTGTCCTATCGCGGTACCATGATGGAATTCACTGAGCTCCTGAGAGCGACACATTCTTTCACAAATGTGTGTAGAAGCACTCTGCATGACTTGAGGCTTGATTTTATACACATGTAACCATGTAAGTGACTGGAACACCTGAATTCAGTCATTTGGATGGGGGAGTGAATACTTAAGGAAATATATATACACACAAACATAAATACAAACATACAGCACACACAGTGGTGGTCAAAAGTATTGAGACAAGTGTGTTACATTGTATTACAATGTGTTACAGTACATTGTGTTACAGGGTGTTACAGTTTATTAAATTGTGTTACAGTCTGTTACGTTGGGTTGCATTGTGTTACATTGTGTTACAGTTTATTAAATTGTGTTACAGTCTGTTACGTTGGGTTGCATTGTGTTACTATGCATTCACACTTCTTTATTCTTAAGCTCAGGCAGCCGAGCTGTTGGCCATGAAGACAGAGCTGGAGAGCGTGAAGAACCAGAATGACAAACAAACTTAACACTTGACACGCTACACACTGACATGAAATAGGAACCAGAATTACGGAGACTACATGTTAGCTGTGTTGTGTTAATAGCTGTGTGTTGTGTGATCAGAGCACCTGAAGGTGGCGTCCAGCACCGGATTACCTGCAGGACAGATTCGGTTGTTTAACACTGAAACCATTCTGGTCTACAGCAAAGTCGGCAGCAGTGTCGAAGGAGCTTGTAACCCATACACAGGTCCACACACACACACACACACACACACACACACACACACACACACACAGTTTATTCTATATGTGTCCACTATGTTAGCATTTTAACACATACATACACAGGAAACAGTGAACATTATTTTAAGTTGAATGAACTTGTCTGTGTTTAATCGCGGGTGTGTTCACAGCTCCAGTTAAAGGCGCGTACTACATCCGCTTCACAGCCGCCGCCTACAACAGTAACAACCACAGCATGGGGGTCCATCTGTACAAGAACAACGAGCACCTGATGCACTTGGGTGAGTACAACAAAGACTGCTCTCAGGTGCTCAAGCTGGAGGCGGGAGACATGGTGTAGCTCCGCCTCCTTACTAATTACGCCCTCTTGGATAACATGTTCCTCCGTAACACCTTCAGCGGCTTCATCATTTCCCCTCCTGATAAAACACACAGTGTCTGTCATCAAAACTAACAAATGTACAGCTTTAGCTCTGACACTGGAGACTCCTTCCATACCGGTTAAAGAAACTTCTCCTCCAATAAAACTTCACAATTACGCATGTGCTCAGTCCTCGGCGGTTTACCGTGTCCCATTAAGCGACCTAAAATTTACCGCGGGTCGTAATCTCTCTTGTGTACAGCGCGTAAAATTTTTTTGTTGCCACGTCTGTCTGGATGTAAAGGTGTCACGGTGATCTGTGACTCTCGTACTGTTTATGCATAAGCAGTGGATGTAGAATCCTTGATTAGGCCTCACTGTCGTTACATTTCTCCCATCATCTCGCTCGTTCCTCCGTTCCCCAACCCCCACACGAACATAAATAATCAAAATATTGTTGCATCAGATCTCAGTGTGGTCTGATTTATTTCTATACAAATGTTTTTTTTATTGGTCTTTCTTTTTTTTTTACAGCAGCGCAGCCACAATCAAATCCAGGAAAAATATTTCCCTGTTTCCAGAAGCTTCCAGAACGCTGCTGAACTGCATTCTCATGTCTGGTCACTGGGGGGCAGTATCACACCAGCACAATATTACTGCACAGTGTAAAAAAAAACTGGTGCATCTCAATGTTTCCATCATAAAACATCACGAGTGTGTATCACCATGGCATCCTCTGTGTGTGTGTGTGTGTGTGTGTGTGTGCGCGCGCTGCCTTGCTGTTTTAGTCTGTGCTCTGGTGACCCTTAACCTCTGTTATCTCAGTTCTCACTAGTAATATGAACCGTTATAAACAGCGCCGGGCCACTTCCTGTTTTTCTCTTCTGCAACGAAATCAGTGCAGTTTTACATTAAAGCTACAAAAATCTTTCTTTTTTTTCAAACAAAAGTAAACAAAACAAAAACCAGCAATCGTTTGGACTTTTTACAAAATGTACTGCAATTACGATGTAGATGCAGTGTGTTACATTGTGTTACAGTGTGTTACATTGTGTTGCAGTGTGTAGCAGTGTGTTACAGTGTTACATTGTGTTACAGTGTTACATTGTGTTGCAGTGTGTAGCAGTGTGTTACATTGTGTTGCAGTGTGTAGCAGTGTGTTACATTGTGTTACAGTGTGTTACATTGTGTTGCAGTGTGTAGCAGTGTGTTACATTGTGTTGCAGTGTGTTACATTGTGTTACATTGTGTTACAGTGTGTTACATTGTGTTACAGTGTGTTACATTGTGTTGCAGTGTGTTACAGTGTGTTACATTGTGTTACAGTGTGTTACAGTGTGTTACAGTGTGTTACATTGTGTAGCAGTGTGTTACATTGTGTTACATTGTGTTGCAGTGTGTTACATTGTGTTACAGTGAGTTACATTGTGTTGCAGTGTGTAGCAGTGTGTTATATTGTGTAGCAGTGTGTTACAGTGTTACATTGTGTTACAGTGTTACATTGTGTCGCAGTGTGTTACATTGTGTTGCAGTGTGTTACATTGTGTTACAGTGTGTTACATTGTGTTACAGTGTGTTACATTGTGTTGCAGTGTGTAGCAGTGTGTTACATTGTGTTACAGTGTGTTACATTGTGTTGCAGTGTGTTACATTGTGTTACAGTGTGTTACATTGTGTTGCAGTGTGTTACATTGTGTTACAGTGTGTTACATTGTGTTGCAGTGTGTTACATTGTGTTACAGTGTGTTACATTGTGTAGCAGTGTGTTACAGTGTTACATTGTGTTACAGTGTTACATTGTGTAGCAGTGTGTTACATTGTGTCGCAGTGTGTTACATTGTGTTACAGTGTGTTACATTGTGTTGCAGTGTGTTACATTGTGTTGCAGTGTGTTACATTGTGTTACAGTGTGTTACATTGTGTTGTAGTGTGTTACATTGTGTTACAGTGTGTTACATTGTGTTGTAGTGTGTTACATTTGTTGGAGTGTGTAGCACTGAAACATACACACACTGTACATGTTAGAAATAAAGCCTTATATATAACACACTCAGTGTACAAATACACAAATATTTACATGAAGATGAATGAACAAGGAAATAAAAAAAGCAACAAAAAATGAACTTTATGACTTTATCACACACACACACACACACACACACACTCCGGTTTATAGTATAGTGTATAATGAACCCTAGCATGACCCTGTTTCCTGTTTTTCCCGCTGCATTAAGACAGAATGCTAAGACATTGTGTGTGTGTGTGTGTGCGTGTGTGTGTGTTACGCTCTTCTATGATGTGCTTCAAGGTGTATGAGTTCCACAAGGTCGAGTGTTTCATAGTTTTATATTTTAACATGTTGTGCGGCGGCCCTTAGTAGACTGTCGCACACACACTAAAACTATCCCTACATGACAAAAGAGTCACACACACACACACACACATGCACACACACACACACGCGCGTTTGGTTCAGATCAATCTCGCACACTTCATATCACATGCAAAACACTTACTCTGGTTTTTTATTCATTTATTTATTAATTTTTAATGATGAAAGTCGTGAAAAAAATGATAATAATAAAAGAAAAAAGCCTGCATGATGTTTTCCTCTTCAAACATTCCCACCCTGGCTCTTTGAAACGTATTACATAGGATGCTTTTTATTTTATTTTATTCTTCTCCGTCTGAAGTGACGTTCAACAGAAATAAAATTAAATGAGTTTTACATGAAATCCGTCATAACAAAGTGAAAAATTCCGACAGCCGCGGCCTCCTACGGGAGCGCAGCCAGGGGGGGAAAACGACACTTTTAAGGGAAAAGCACAGCAGAACCTCACGTGAAGACAACATGACAAAATCCCAAAGCTTTAGAAATGGATTTTAGGTCTGAAGCTGGAAATTTGAGCTGGAGTTTAAGGTGAAGCGGAGAGTGAGGGAGAAAAAAGTGTTGAGTCTGGGGAATAAATACTCGTCTTCCTAAAAAGGCAAACAATTAAAATGGAGCGATAGGAATCTCATTCTGATACACATTCCAATAGGACATACAGTAACACACACACACACTGTATCTTACTTACGTTGTCCTCCGCATGAAATGTGAAGGTGTCGGAGGTTTGTCTCCACTGGGACGTGCAGCGTGATGTCCCTCGTCCTGCTGTTTTTACTGTGTGACGTATCAGTTCATCGTGTTTTTCCTCCTTATTATATATGTTTGGGAACCTGCGTGTGTTTGGACTGCGGGAGGAAACCGGAGTACGTGGAGGAAACCCAGCAAGCTGACGGGGAGAATATGCAATCTCTCCACACACACACACACACACACACACACCCCGAGGTGGGAATCAAACCCAGACCCTGGAGGTGCAAGGCGACAGCGCACCACCACTACACCACCGTGCTGTCTGTTTATATCCCTATAAAAAAAATTCTTACTCCATTTCTCTTTCTTCCTTTTTTCTCTTTTTAATTTTTTTTCGTCTTCCCTTTCTCCGTTCGAACTGTTGTAAAATAATACCCCTAAAACACACACACACACACACACACACAGCTATTTACTCTTAAGAATTTAAAGAGTCTGTGTGAGCTGAGGAGGAACAGGATGCTGGTCTGGAGGAGTGTGTGTGTGTGTGTGTGTGTGTGTGAACCTTGTAAAATAAATGGTGTTCCCAGACCTTACTACACATTCTGCACATGCTATATATACATGTGTGTGTGTGTGTTTGTGTGTGTGTGTAAAACTAAGTTCTCAGGGTCTCTGTGTAAATCTGTTTCAGTTTAAGGAGCACACTTCCTCTATCACACACACACACACACACACACACACACACACCCTAAAGACTCCAGCCAATCAGAATGCTGCGTTTCTCTATTAAACTGTGTTTCTCTGCGCTGCTGTAAACACGTTCAGGTTTTGTTTTTCTTGAGGTCGACGTCTAAACCAGTGAGAACTCGCCTCTCACACGTCGCTCTCACACGCAGTCCATCAGATACTTTAAATATTTGATTAGTAAATCATCAGACCACCTGAATAAACCTTCACGAGGCCCCTAATGGATGTAACTATTTTTTCAATTCAATTTCATTTATATAGTGTTTTTTAACAGCGGTCATTATTTTTTTACATTTAATTTTAATTTTTATTATTATTTTTTTTAATTATTATTCACTGGGGACAACAAAGACAGAACTTCACTGTCTGGGGCGAACAGGACATAAAACCTGAAACTGAAACTTGCTGTTTATGCTGTTTATGTTTGGGACACGCCCACCGGAGGTTTGGGACACGCCCACATTGCACTAATGATGTTCATGTGGAGTATATACTGAGTAACGTGGTGGTTTGGGACACGCCCACAGTGCACTAATGATGCTGTTTATGTGGAGTATATACTGAGTAACGTGGTGGTTTGGGACACGCCCACAGTGCACTAATGATGTTTATGTGGAGTATATACTGAGTAACGTGGTGGTTTGGGACAGGCCCACAGTGCAATAATGATGATGTTTATGGGGAGTATATACTGAGTAACGTGGTGGTTTGGGACAGGCCCACAGTGCACTAATGATGATGTTTATGGGGAGTATATACTGAGTAACGTGGTGGTTTGGGACACGCCCACAGTGCACTAATGATGTTCATGTGGAGTATATACTGAGTAACGTGGTGGTTTGGGACAGGCCCACAGTGCACTAATGATGCTGTTTATGTGGAGTATATACTGAGTAACGTGGTGGTTTGGGACACGCCCACAGTGCACTAATGATGATGTTTATGGGGAGTATATACTGAGTAATGTGGTGGTTTGGGACACGCCCACAGTGCACTAATGATGTTTATGTGGAGTATATACTGAGTAACGTGGTGTTTTGGGACACGCCCACAGTGCACTAATGATGTTTATGTGGAGTATATACTGAGTAACGTGGTGGTTTGGGACAGGCCCACAGTGCAATAATGATGTTTATGTGGAGTATATACTGAGTAACGTGGTGGTTTGGGACAGGCCCACAGTGCACTAATGATGATGTTTATGGGGAGTATATACTAAGTAACGTGGTGGTTTGGGACACGCCCACAGTGCACTAATGATGTTTATGTGGAGTATATACTGAGTAACGTGGTGGTTTGGGACAGGCCCACAGTGCACTAATGATGATGTTTATGGGGAGTATATACTGAGTAACGTGGTGGTTTGGGACAGGCCCACAGTGCACTAATGATGATGTTTATGGGGAGTATATACTGAGTAACGTGGTGGTTTGGGACACGCCCACAGTGCACTAATGATGTTTATGTGGAGTATATACTGAGTAACGTGGTGTTTTGGGACACGCCCACAGTGCACTAATGATGATGTTTATGGGGAGTATATACTGAGTAACGTGGTGGTTTGGGACACGCCCACAGTGCACTAATGATGTTTATGTGGAGTATATACTGAGTAACGTGGTGTTTTGGGACAGGCCCACAGTGCACTAATGATGATGTTTATGGGGAGTATATACTGAGTAACGTGGTGGTTTGGGACAGGCCCACAGTGCACTAATGATGTTTATGTGGAGTATATACTGAGTAACGTGGTGGTTTGGGACAGGCCCACAGTGCACTAATGATGATGTTTATGTGGAGTATATACTGAGTAACGTGGTGGTTTGGGACACAACCACAGCGAACTAATCATGTTCATGTGGAGTATATATTGAGTAAGGTGTTTGGTTTAGGACACGCCCACAGTGCACTAATGATGTTTATGTGGAGTATATATTGAGTAAGGTGTTTGGTTTAGGACACGCCCACAGTGCACTAATGATGTTTATGTGGAGTATATATTGAGTAAGGTGTTTGGTTTAGGACACGCCCACAGTGCACTAATGATGTTTATGTGGAGTATATATTGAGTAAGGTGTTTGGTTTAGGACACGCCCACAGTAGAAAGGAAAGAAACTTGCTTTTCTGCACACACACACATACACACATGTAAAAGAAAAAGGCCATAAAGTGAAACTTTAGACTATAAATGGATTGATTAGCGGGGCCGCGTGCAGGCCCTGTGATAATGAACGCTACAGAAACACGTCCTTTTATAGCGAGCGGTGAAAGAGCGCGCGGCTCGGAGATGATTAGAGGAATGTGAGAAACTCTGAGAAACGCTCTCTTCATCAGGGGGTCGAACATGTCGGGTCTCAGGAGCTTTAGAGGGAATTTGAGAATGTCGTACACAGCGGAGGTAAAAGTTGAAGTCCTGATTAGCATTATTAGTGAAAATGGATACGGTTGGAAAAAACCACGGCGTGATCTGGTGTGTGTTCTCCCGCACACACACACACACGGCTAACCTCAGCATGTGCATGTGGCTGCGTCCCAAATCACACAGAGATAGTACACACAAGATCGCCAAGTCTACGACAGACCTTGGCTCACATGGGACTTGCTTTTACATCCTGGTTTTCCGGTTTAAGCTCCACCCCCTGACCAAACCCACATGATCACGCAGCGCTAAAGCTGCAGGAGGTCCACAGGGGCGGCGTGTGGGTGCTTTATGTTCTTACATCACATGAAAGATGGACATGTGTGGGGATTGGGACACGCCCGCGGCGGAAATCAAACATCTCAGTGTTTGTGTGGCTGCAAGTGAAGGGAGGTCTTTAAAAGTATCTCTGAACTCTGTGTTTGATCACATGCCCTTAAATTGTTACTAAATGAATTAAAGTTCAAAGTCAAAAGGAATCGAGACGCAACGTTCGGGTGGGTTTTACCAGCCAGTCTCCATCCTTATATAGGAGTGCTGATGTCATATACAGTTATCGTTTGCATGTGGTTTAATATCACACACACACACACACACACACACACACACACACACACACACACACACACACACACATACAATGCAGTTCTCATCTTTCTCTAAACAGGCTCGAATGTTCTCCATTACCTCTATCCTGGCACTCTGGGTGCTCGTTAACATCCTCCTTTTGACCTGCAACCGAGGACTTGCTGGTCCGTTGTCATGACAACCTTGAGAGGACAGTGACATTCGCACCCTATGCCTGTGACATGGCTCTTGGTTTACTCTTCTGGTGGTGTTTTTTTTTTCATTTTCATGTGTCCCTCAGCTATTGATCAGACATTTGGGATCCATGAAACACACAAACACACACACACACACATGCTTCATTAAGTATAAATTCATGAAGAGTTGTATTGGCCCCGCCCCTTATTTAAGAAATATTCATGGTTAGATTTACCTGGTGAGTTAATTCACTTTGATTGTATTTCCATAAGTGTGAAATGTAAACATAATCACATGTACCTGCATTCACTCTGTGTGTGTGTGTGTGTGTGTGTGTGTGTGTGTGTGTGTGTGTGTGTGTGGAGTAATTAACCTGGAACGTGTTTAACACTCAGTCACAGCTTTATACCACACGGACTGTACAGTCCCACACGCCGCTGGTGCTTAATGACATCATAATGGAACAAGATAAACAATCTCTCACTCAAAAACAACAAGTAGCTGATAAACACCACCGGTGTGTCTGTCTGTTCTCTCTCTCTCTCTCTCTCTCTCTCTTTCCATCACTCTGTTTCCTTCCTTTGCTTTATTGTCTCACTTTATCTTTCTCTCCATCAATCCGTCTCACAATCACTTTCTCTCTCTCTCTTTTTCTCTCTCTCCATCACTCTTTAACACTGTCCCTCTCTCTCTATCACTCCGTCTATCTCTTATTCTCGGTCCCGCTCTCTCTCTCTGTCTCTCTCTTCATCACTCTGTCTGTCTTTATCACTCTGTCTTTCTCTCCCTCTCCATCACCCTCTCTTTCTCTCCAGATCTCTCTCTCTCCATCACTTTGTCCCCTCTCTCTGTATTCATCTTTCTCTCTCTCTCTCCATCACTCTGTCCCCCTCTCTCCATTACTTTCTCTCTCCACCACTCTGTCTTTCCCACCCTGTCTGTCCCCCCTCTCTCTCTCTTGCTCTCTATCACTCCATCCCTCTCTATTTCTCTCTCCATCTGTCTATCTATCTGTCCTATACACACTACCTTACTCTCTCTCTTTCTTTTCAGTTTTCTCAGCCCTGCCCTCTTTATCCCCCCACATCTCTCTCTCTCTCACTCCCATGCTTCCTCTCTTTCTATCTCTCCCTCTCTCTCTCTCACTCCCATACTCCCTCTCTCCCATAAAGACGCACTACAGGAAACCCTCCGGTATCAGACTGACCTCCTCTTTCTCTCTCTCTCTCTCCATACACACACACACACACACACACACACACTCTTACACACAATGTCAATATTAGAGGAGAAACGAACATGTGTGTGCGTGTGTGTGTGTGTGTGTAACAGAGCTCTCGGTGTAGTTTGGAAGAAGATGAACATCTGTTTGTAATCTCAACTTCAGGAGAACTTCATGAGGGATTCGCTGATCAGAGAAACGGTAACGTGAAGTTTTGACTTTTCTGCTGATGAACTTCATGTAACAGGACGTGAGATCAGAGCGCGCGGTTAATCACCAGCGAGCCGCCGTGCAGGTTTTAATAATGATCTCATCTGTACTGTCAGTACAAGACCTGCACGGATAAAGAGTGTTTTTACTGCTTAAGTGTGTTAACATGTGTGTGTGTGTGTGTGTGTGTGTGTGTGTAAAAAAGTAAGTTTAATTACCTTTTTCATTCATTAAAAAAAAAGATTTTGTTGCTTTTTCTTTTGTTTAAAAACTGAGCTGAAGATCAGGTTAAAAATAATTTTTAAACATTCCAACCAATAGTTCATCAAATTACTATAAAAAAGTTGGAGAAGTTCTTGGCAGTACAAACGTTTCTCAGCTTTCCCTGTGAGAGCACACACACTCTTCGTTTCTACATCAAATCCTAGTGCAGAATCCGACCAGAACCTTTTTAGGAGGCCAAGAACCCTGGAGGAACCTTCACTCTCCAACAGTGTAGCGCTCGCTAAAACCACGTCTTTATATCGTTTGTGTTTTTTAAGAGAATCCGAACGGTCTGAAACGTTGTACTCCGGGTTCACTTTCTCTCCAGCAACTTGTGCAACAAGCGTGTGCTCCGGCTGTCAGATCGTTCCCCGAAGGTTCTCTCAGCGTGGGTTTGTGTCTTAACCGCGAGACGTCAAAATCACGTCAAAACTCTTACCTTAAAGTTAAACTCGCTTTAGGATCGTTTGAAGCTCGGGAGAGTCCAGGGTTCGAGGTTAAAGTAAAAGCTGTGAGGCTCGCGGCACCCTAACCCGCAATCAGGGAAAGAACCGCGCCGGGTAACGGCGTCAGTGCCGTGCTCGGTACCTCAAGACAAAAACATTTATATCTGGTTTTATTTTGGTTGTTTGTTTTTTCATTTTATATTTAAATAAATATGTCTTTAACATTATTTGTTTTTGCACACAAAATGAAGAGAATCTTGCACTTTTGGCCATGAACATTCACACTGCTGACACACGCACACACACACACACACACACCATTTAAGAATCCTGTTTCAAATCGTACTGCTGTGATACTCACACACGTTTTTGTCTTTTTACTTTTAAACTTTACAATTTCATCTCGTAACTTCTGCTCCAGTGTCATTTTTTAAAGTTTAATTTCAATTCTATTTTCCTTTTACTAAATGTAAAATTCCTGCTTAACTTTTTATTAGTTTTATTACAAAAACTGAAAAATCTAGTTTAATTAATTGTATTTTCCAGTGTAATGTTTTTTTATTTGTGGTATAATTTCTGTTTAATTAATTTAGTTAATATTTCCATCACAGACGGCTGTATTAGTGTTTCACTGCAAAATATGTTTTAATTATTACCATAAAAGTGATTATGGCCGCCTGGTGCCCTAAGTCTCCTGGGATAGGCTCCGCCCCTGTGACCCTGTGACCCTGTGTATGTACAGGATAATATTACCCTAGACGAGTGCGGGTGGATACAGTAGATTATTTTGTCACTGGATAGAGAACAATATAATTAGGTGCATTAAAATACAATAAAAAGGATTAAAGGATGAACATAAATATAAACAAGTACAAATGCAAAACTAAAGAAGAAAATAGATCATAGAGGCCCGGTGTGGTCTGTCGGGTGGTGACTGGGGACGATATACAGGGTTAAAGAAACTGAACCCAACGCTGTCAGTGCAGCTGCAGATGTTAGCCTGTCGCATGTGTTTAGCGTTTAACAACGCGCATTACTTTAACAACTTTCAGTCGACATTTTCAGGGAGATCTTTTATAAAGTTTTCAGCCTGCAAAAAATGCAAGTTTTTTTTTTTGGGTTGTTCTTGCAAAAAAAAAAAAAAAAAAAAATCTCCTCGTCAGCACGAAATGGAGAAAGACCTGAATTGCATTTACGCATCAGTTGGCACTTACACACGCATCGTACGGGTTTCTCCGCTGTCTTATACACTGTAACATAAAAGTGATGGAGCTTCCTTTAACGCAGCCACTGATGCAGTGATTAAACTGTAATTTCCAATCAAATTACATCTCAAGATGGACAGAGCTTTCACTGTGTGTGTGTGTGTGTGTGTGTGTGAGAGAGAGAGGGTAAACAGAAAGGGTTTGTAGTGTTTTTTTTTGCACGTTTAGTTCGTGTCAGAATTTCAAGCATTTACACAATCTGACGTTTTTTTCCCTCACTTGAGCAAAACTCCTGCCATAAAACTCACGCATTTACCTTCTTATTAAACACGTTAATATAAGTCAGAAACCCCACTGTGCCTTCACGCTGCCTGAGTTTCTCTCCTTTTCCAAGTGTCATTGTGTCTGTAGATTTAAACAAAACAAACCAATCAGAATGCAGAGAATAATAATAATAATAATAATAATAATAATAATAATAATAGATCACCTTAAGACGGTGTGTTAGCTTAGCGATTAGCATTGTCACATTGCACCTCTGGGGTCTGGGTTCGATTCCAACCTCCAGGTCTGTGAGCATGTTCTCCCCTTGATGGGTTTCCTCCGGGTTCTCCGGTTTCCTCCCTCAGTCCAAAAACATGCAGATTAGGCTAACTGGCTTCCCAAATTGCCTGTAGTGTGTGAATGAGTGTGTGAATATGTACATATGTGTGTGTGTGCACTCTGTGATGGATTGGCCCAGACCCCCCCTACTGTAAAAGCTAATCTTTAGCTAAAATCTGATGCTACAGATGTGAATTTAACATTAACGATGCTAACTAAGAATAACACTAAGCTAATATTCAGGCTGATTATAACTAGCCATGTATAGGAACACACTGCTCAGCATCTGTGATGTCCTACTGTGGACTCCCTGTTAAAATGGAGATGATGTAACACATATGTAAATGTCGTGTGAAGTGTTCTACCTCACTTTCCATCTTCGCTGTTGATTTGCTCATCAGGCTGCCGGAGTGCACAGGTGGATTCTTCTTGGTTCCGGAGCAGAAAATGCTGAAGTGATTCAGGGCTGTGATTCCACACTGAGTATAAAAAGGCGCTCACAATACAGTGCAATCAGACCCGTGAACAAACCCCTAACACGCACAGACCGGGAACCGTGGAACTGCAGCTCCGTGGTCGGCCTGCAGGGGTTCTGGTTTAGCCATTTCTCGAGAATGAGCATGCTCTGGAGCATAGGTACGACCTGGTCCAAAAACAATAAGTCAAGGTTCAGACAGGGATGGACCGCACAAATTCCAAAGCTGTGAACAAACAAGATCCAACAAATGAAGATGAAAGTGCAGAGGTAAATGCACAAGCATAAAACCTACGAAGGGCTCAGACTGTTACATGGGAGGATTGAGAGTTTATGAAGAGGCAAAGAAGCAAAACTGGCTAATGTAGTTAGTGACGAATGAAACCAAACAAGTATCAAAGACCAAATATGGAAACAGGACACAACTGTTAACTTCAGTCTCTGTACAATTACTGCCTGACATTTCTGATCTCTTTATGAAAGCGCTGTGAATTTCCCCTGATTCAGGTTCTTGATGGTCTTGGTTGCTCATTCAGACCTGTCACAAAGTGTCAATTAACTTACATCTTTGAATGTGACGGACCTATGAAGGACCTACTACACCTTACCATCTGCTATAACCTGTCAAGACCTGCACTAATTAGTAGTTTAGTGCACAGGATAAGATTTAGTCTAAGGTTTAGTATATATAAAGTTTAAGCCGTTAATTAAGTATCTATACAGCTCTTACATTGTTCACCTAAACACTAAACTGGTGCTAATAACACCAAAGTCACGGGTTCGATCCTTGTACAGGTCAGCTTCCTTTGGTTTAGTGCGTTATGGCTCTAAGTTACTTATCGAAACGTCGGCCGTTCAAGCATCAGCAGGTTACCGTTGTTAGGCCCTTGAGCAAGTCCCTTAACCCTGAGTGCTCCAAGGCACTGTATAATGGCTAATCCCAGCGTGCTAACAAAAGCTGGTATATGTGAAGCCTAAAAAATTTCACTATTCAGTAATGTATCCATCCATCTAGGAACCTCTGTAGTCCAACTAGGGACTGTGAAAGCCATTGTATTTATTCCCATTTTACGACCTTGGTGGGACCTTCCGGTCAACATTTACACGCATTCACATTGGTGGAAACACCAATTAGCCTAATCCGCATGTCTCTGGACTGTGGGAGGAAACCTAAGTACCTGGAGGAAACCCACCAAGCACGGGGAAACCATGCAAACTTCATGCACACAAACTCCAACATGGGAATTGAACCTGGGACCTGGTGCTGCAAGGTGACCGTGTTAATAATCGTTGCATTGTATACAGTATGCATATATATGCATATTCTTGTTGTGAAGAGCTATGAGCCACCTACGAATCTTAACAACTACTTATGAACTGCTATGAGTGCCCAGCTACAAGCTTCTAAACCTTGACACCACATACATACGCATGTAGCAGGTTTGGAACACCGTGACACAAAGAGCTCTTAATAGAAAAAACACTCTATCAAAAATGACCCCCAAAAAAATGCATAATGGTGATAGATTGAATGATTGCTTAACTGACTCATAGTTTGCTTTATAGATGGATTTGTTATAAATACATTTCACTCAGATAGATTATTCACCTACTCATTTACACACACACGCACACACACACACTAAGCAGCAGCAGCAGCAAACACTTGCACCACTTATAACACAGAGAGGACGAGAAAGAAAAAAAAAATGATTACACTATAAACCACAGAGGCACGATCCCAGCAGCTGAGGAACACAGGGGATTCGAACATGTGTATAAACATGTGGCGAAGCCTTTCACACACACACACGCACAAACGCGCACACATACTCTTTCCATTAGGAACCCAAACCCTTTCACACGCGACTCATCCCACCAGAGATTCGTTGTCAGTGGGAATCTGCTTTTCTTTCTCAGGGTTTATTTTTTTTCTCTTCGCTCCAAGCTGAGGCCTTCACGTGTCGATTTTCACTCCCTTTCACTCAGGCCTCCTGTCCAGAGCTTTCGCAATGGTGTTAAAATCCTGGGGGTTAAAAATCATTATGAGTAATAGCACTAATATAAAAGCATTTCACAATACGACACACAGTTGTTTGTGTTCTTTCTTTCTCTCTCTCTCTTGTTCTTTCTCTGCTTTAGGGATCCCTCGTATTCCTTTATATTACCATAGTATTTCTTTACAAAACGCTGGTATGTTCAATTTTAAAAGAATCCCACATTCATGTGTTTGCACAATATGCATCTACTTTTGCTTTTCAGAATCCTGCAGTTCCTTTCAAAGAGCAATGATTCACAGTTTCAGTGTCTAGGGAGGCGTAAATTTATTTCTCAATCATTCTGCAAAATAACACCAGATCATGGTTAGTTGATCATATTTCTTTCTCCCTATCGTTTTCTCTACGCTTTTATTGCATGCTTGTGCTTGTCAAGTGCACAGCACCGATGCACATTATGATTTTGCCAAGTGATAGGATCCCTGGGGTTGAAAGGGTGGAATATTAAGTTTAATTTAAAATAGACTTTTTGTATTTCAGGATTTTGTTAGCTTGGCATAATTCCCAAGCACAAGTTGCACAATATAACAGATTTACTGCCACACAACTTCTGCACAGAACATCCGATGTACAAAGTTAGGGATCCTAAGTGGCGCAACAGAGATCCATCATCCAGACATCACGAGTTTGAATCCTGATGAGTTTGAGTCCTAGGGAGAAAAATTGGCCGATCTTTTATGAGGGAGGGGGGGCATACCAGCAACCCTATTCAATCATGGGATGTTAGATCATGCAACTGGATGTGGAGGATAGCAATTTGCTTCAAGTGTGTTACGCTGCACCCTGACACTCCCATGCATGGGCAGCAGTTCGAAAAGCAGGTGCTGCTAACTGGGTCTAGTAAATATTTGCCTTAGATCTTATTTGTCACACAGACATTACAGCACAGTAAAATTCTTTCCTCGCATATCCCAGCATAGGTGGGGTCAGAGCGCAGGGTGAGCCATGATACAGCACCCTTGGAGTAGATAGGGTTAAGGGACTTGCTCAAGGGCCCAACAATGGCAGCTCCTGGTGGATCTGGGGCTCGAACTATCAACCTTTTAATTAGTAACTCAATGCCTTAACCCCTTTAAGTCATAACTGCCCTGTGACTAAGACCTGCCTACATTCAAAGGAAAAGGCAATTTGACTGACAGATAATACCAGATAATTAACCACAAGGGACCTTTTATGAGAAATACATGGTATAACCAGTCTCCACCACATAAGGTGGTAAGAATGTGTGTTTCTAAAAATTTTTTTAAGGTAATAGTAGATTTTAACAATGAAATGGAATGAGGTCATGGTTGTTACCATGGGTGAAGCTATTGCAGGGTGTCCTCTTGTGGTCTGCAGATTTAGAGGTACGACTAAGGTGGGTACTCTGAGGTGTTGGGAGCAAGATGTAAGATGTTGCTTAAAGACCCCCCAAAGGTTCAGACCCCCTGGTAACGAAAGACCTTTTCTTGTTTTCCATCTTCACACATGAAAGATTATATTGTTTACTCACCAAACAAGAAACACAATTCCCTGATTACAATTTTGACTGCAACTTTTCATCTACTGTCTCTTTGTTTTTTTTTGTGTTTTTTACAGAGCCAGAATATTTCCACCAAATCCCGGTAAACTTCCATCAAAAACAAGCTTGTACATCACCATGGAATCCTGCCACTCCTGCCTGAACCTGAGCACAACCAATGAGTCCGGGGCTCTCCATGACCCCTCGAACCAATCGTGTGATTTTCTCTCATTCTCCAGCTCTCACTACCAGCAGACCATAATTCCTGTTATTTATTTTCTAATCTTCATCCTGGGTTTCCTTGGGAACACGCTAGCAGTGTGTGTGCTGGGTCAGAAGTCACTGAGGTGTTCTGTTGCAAACACATACCTGTTAAACCTGGCCCTGTCTGACCTTATCTTTATTTCTGCGCTTGTGTTTTGGGCGGTGCATTACCTCCGGGAATACGACTGGCCGTTTGGGTGGTTCATGTGCAAGCTGTGTGGCTCTTTGACGTCGTTAAACACCTATGCTAGCATCTACTTTATCATGGGAATGAGCATTGATCGGTATCGTGTCATAGTCTACCCGCTGCACTCGCATTGCTCAGAAAGTGCGTATAACGCAAGGACTGTGTTTAATGCCAGGTGTGTGTGCGGCGTCATCTGGATCTTAGCGATGCTCACAACCATCCCGGTGCTTGTTTTCCGGCAAACGCATTACTCTGTTGAGCATAACGTGACGGCCTGCGTGATGATTTACCCGGATAGGCTCTGGCACGGAATGCTAACGCTGGCTAAGAACATTTTTGGCTTTGTGATCCCTTTTCTAGTCATTGCACTGTGCTACAGCCGAATCAGGTGTCATTTGCTGGTGTCGCCAGAGTTAGTGGAACCTGATTCGTCACGCTTGGAGCGTGCACGCCGCATCGCATTCGCCATAGTCATGGCGTTCTTCCTCTGTTGGTTCCCATTTCACACGCTGTCCTTCATGGGCGTGTTGCAGGAGCTTGGTGTGCATTGGAGCTGCGAAGTTCAGCAGGTGATAAGGGTCATGATGGCTCCTGCGCTCTGCCTTGGCTTCGCCAACTCTGCCATCAACCCGCTGCTCTACTGCTTTGTGGGGAATCGATTTCGCCAGCAGCTGCGCCGCCTCTGGAAAGCAAAAGTGCAAAAGATTGGAACAAAGCGGCATGACTCTCTCAGCATGCAGATCAGCTCCGTCTCACGAAAACTGAGTAACACCAAAGATACAATGGCCTCACTCTCTGTGGAGGACAAACTGTGAGAACGGAACTTTTTGACACACGTTATTGACGGTCATGAGGTTTAAAACTGTTAATGACCGAGGAAAACAGTAGGAAAACAATCACAAACCTCAACAGCTTCTTCACATACTGTATGTTTTCTTCAATACCAGGAATTACCTTCATTATGACCCAAAACATCCTACCAAACATCTGCGGGTTCAGACATACCAAAAAACATCAACGTTAAACCATTATGAAATATTGATTACCACAAGCGGGCACTGTTCATGTGGACGTGTACCATAATAAGGATGACCTGATGGAAAGTGGAGCATGACAAAAACCCAAAACAAAATAGTGGGCTCTACTGCACCGGAGGACAAATGGCATCTCACATTTGTGTGCCACCAAAGAACAGGAGTGGAATGTGCAAGAGTATTTTATGCTACCATTTTAGCATCATGGCGACCTCTGGTGGTGTGGAGGGCAAAGTGCAACGTTATCATGTGCAGGACGCAGGACAAGAGCGGACAATGGATTCTTACTGGTTTAGAGTAGCACATGATCTAGTCTAGAAAAGTCTAGATGGTCTAGCACGTTTGTGCACTGGATTTGATATTTATGCTAGCACCTTATGTAGTGCACTAGCACCAATTAAGAGCTATTTAAGACACAATTTCTAAGTAGTAAGACGTATAAAGACACAACTCTTTACTGTTTATTTGTACTATTGGATTAAAATGCCCTATAAGAACCTTTTCAGGATGTATGACATATGCTTGTGTTTCAGGGAAGACGTTACGCTAAATCACGTTATAACGATGCTAAGGTCGTCAGTACAACTTAGCTCACGATACACGCACATTAGTAAACTCGCTGTAGGACACCAGGACGTCTAGCTAGCTATAACAGGTCGAGTCACGAATAGCACCAAAGCACTTACACACAGATCAAGCTCTAAAAAAAGATAAGCCATGCGACGTGTGTTAAGTTGTTCACGCAGAGGTCTGACACTCGAGATTTGTGTCTGAGGCAGAACGATTTCATGGCCGTGCTGTGCCTGGGGCCGCAACCCTGGGAGAATGTTAGCAATGTTAAAAACTGCACAGAATGCATTACATCACCGGTCACAACTAGTGTGTACACACACACATGCACACACACACATGGAGTACAGATAAGACCTCTCTGTAATCATCTGTGTGTTTTATGGACTTATGGTTTTAGAGTGCTTTTCTTGGCAAATCTGTTGGCAAGATTATTCTCTCTCTCTCTCAATGTGTGTGTGTGTGTGTGTGTGTGTGTGTGTGTGTGTTTTCACTGTGTATTGGATTTAACCCTTTTGTTCCTGAATTGCCCTGTAATTCTACATACACTAACTCTTACAGTACCTGTCAGGTTCAGGTGCTGGCTCATAAATAAACAAGCAAGTTATTATTCATGGAAATGTAAAGAATCTTCTTGGTATTCACAGGAAAAATATTGTTTTAGTCTTTAAATACAATTTTTTATCAAAGCATCATAACACATTCCGCATTAACAGAAACATTGTGACATTTTGTAATCATGAGTGAAGATGAAAAATAACATTACTATTGAATTTTGATTCTTGGAATGAAGTAGAGTCACGGAGACGCAACATGATTAATGCTCGCCTGAAATATCAGTAACGTTAGACAGAAAGAAAGGGAAAAAAAGTCCAATAAAAAAGAATATGAAACACCTTTACAGCATATTAATCCAGTAATAAAACTGTGTTTCTGTGTGTGTGTGTGTGTGTGTGTATGTCTATGATGTCCAGAAGTGTAGTATTCCCCTTACACACATTAATCAGGCAAACGCTTATCGTATACTTTTCTTCACTTACATACGACACGCAGCATGTGGATGGTTTATCTGTTTATATTTACGTTTCCAGTTAAAGTCATTTAAAAAAGTGCAGACGAGGATGAAATAAACTATAGAGTGAGAAAATGAAATAGGAATATTTAAAACTAACTTACTAAATAAACACTGTACATTTTAGAATATAAAAACTTTTAATATTAATAATTAAGTAAATGTGTGTTAAAGGTAATAAATAATTAAGTAAATGCATATTAAGTTAAAAAAATGGTTAAATACATAAATTTATTATTTAAAAAAATAAATATATAAAATAAAAAGCAAAAATGTAACAAATAAATCGTTATAATATAAACAGATAAACATATAAAAAGTAAATGATAAATAAATAAATATTACATAAATAAGAATAAATAAATGAATAAGTAAATGACATATTAATTAATAAATAAATAATAAAGGGAATAAATAGGAAACATTGAATACTTTAACAATTTAAATATAAATAAATAAATAAATAAATAAATAACACCACTAGCAGGCAATATGTTATAGGTTTTTGAAAATTGTAATTGATAAGTATTTTACAACTATACGAAAAAAAAGTAGTAAATAAAGTAAATAAAGTAAGTAAATGAAAACAGAATTAGAATCGAGTTTAATGCACGCGCAGTAACGAAAGAAACGTGAACCAAAACAATCCCAAACCCACGACTCAAACAATCTGAACCTGAGATCCTCAAATATTAATTATCACACTTTTCTTGACTAAATGTCTGATTATTCATGTCTACTTTTTTCTTTTTTCTTGGAACGTGGGGTTTTTGTTGCTCAGAGATTATGAAAAAAAATAATAATATAAAACGTCTGTGTCAAGACATGACTGCAGTCCAGCTGGGAGCGTTTATACTGCTGATGTGTGTGTGTGTGTGTGTGTGTGTGTGTGTGTATGTGTGTACAGTTCCTCTGAATCCTTTTCACACTGTTAAATGATGTGATATGATGTCATGTCATGTTAAGGATTATGATGTGATGTGATGTCATGTGATGTAGAAATGAGTTTAAGAATGAAGCGGATGTGGAAACTAATGCTGGACCTCATTACATCTGAGTCAAATATAATAAACTATTATTGGGAAAAATATATATAATTATTATACTGTACTTTATTTAAACTGTGGAAGATGTTCGAGCAGAGTGTATTTAACTTATATCTAAAAATAATGATAAAAATCATATTTCTGTCTTCAACTAATTCTGTAATCCTGATGATTAAATCCAGCCTTTATGTTGAAGGTCTTGTGTATGTTATATTCTTGTGTAACTTTCTATTTATTGTCTTAATTAACATCATGGGATGTGGACGAAGGAATAGAGAGCGACCAAGTAGGAGGAAGTGGCATCACTTTTTTTTTGCATCTCTTGCTTTCTTTTCACCATTTAAATTATTATTATTATTATTATTATTATTATTATTATTATTTTCACCCTTTACCCTAAGAACCCCCTGTAGCACAGTCCTATCTCATTATAAATAACATCAATCTTTTCCACCTAACAGACTGATTTATGGAGCCGCTACGTGAGGAGTGAAACCCCAGACACCTCAGGTCTACACCTGCCCTATTGACAGGTCGGATCTGCACAGTGGGTAACTCGGGGTTGACTTTCTGCCCCACACGCTGCTCAAAGAGGCCTCGAGGATGTTGAAACCACATGCCTTCCTTCCTGCACACACCACCGCAGCATCTTTCTTCGCATAAAAAAATTCTTACTTATATGTGTATCAGTCTCCTGAACTGACATCTACATGACAAAATAATGACGTACAGTAGAGTAAAGCAAAGTGCAAAAATCTTAGCTAACCTGTGGCTTTGCTTTTTTATTTTATGACATAAATTAAGTCTTTAATTTAAATTAGTTTAAATTCAAATGTACAGATTATATATACACAGTGGGTACAGAAAGTATTCAGACCCCCTTAAATTTTTTACTCTTTGTTATTTTGCAGCCATTTGGTAAAATCATTTAAGTTCATTTTGTTCCTCATTAACGTTCACACAGCACCCCATGTTGACAAAAACACAGAATTGTTGACATTTTTGCAGATTTATTAAAAAATAAAAACCGAACTATCACATGGTCCTAAGTATTCAGACCCTTTGATGTGACACTCATACGTATATTAAACTAAGGTGCTGTCCATTTCTTCTGATCATCCTTGAGATGGTTCTACACCTACATTTGAGTCCAGCTGTGTTTGATTCTACTGATTGGACTTGATTAGGAAGCCACACACCTGTCTATATAAAACCTTACAGCTCACAACGCATGTCAGAGCAAATGAGAATCATGAGGTCAAAGGAACTGCCTGAAAAGCTCAGAGACAGAATCGTGGCACGGCACAGGTTACAAAACATTTCTGCTGCACTTAAGGTTCCTAAGAGCACAGTGGCCTCCATAATCCTTAAATGGAAGACCCAACCCGAGGTGGGAATTAAACCTGGACACTGGAGGTGCAAGGCCACAGTGCTATCTACTACACCACCATGCCACCTATATGTAATAAAATTTTTTTTTTTTAGAAGACAAGAGGCAAAAAAAAGCAGGTGCGAATAAGCAAGTCCTCAGAGGAACTGTGTGTGTGGTCCTGCAAAATGCCTAGTAAAACTTAGTGACTAATTTTCTCATAAACCTGCACAAATTGAGACTAAAGAGTCGCCAAAGCGTTGTCACAATAAATACTGACTTTATTTCATTAATCACTTCTCTTTGATGGTGCCTAAGACTTTTGCACTGTACTATATATGATATATACCGTATATAAGCTGAAGATAATGCAAACCTAATGCAAAGATAATCAGCTCTCTCACACTGAAGACACCTTACTTTTGAACATATTCAGTCGAACGTCCGACGTACAGGACATGTCCATGTAAATGAACCATTACTATGGAAACAAATGCACTAATAGCCATCAACCTGTGCTAATATCAGAGCTGCTGTTATAGAGAACTAATCAACACCTTCTGGCCAATAAGGATACAGCGTTACAGCGGTGTGAACCTGAATAACTCTGATCCTTACGCTTGTGTTGTTTACATTCAACAAAGCGTCTAAAATTAACGTGACCGTTCGGCTTAACCGCGCTGAAACGTCTAGATGGTGAGGGTGCAGCGAATGATTCATATCCTGAGGGATAAATACAAATTGGCACACACATACACATACACACACACACGCACCTTCGAACTGGAACTAATGGATTGTGAGCGAGTAACTATATGTATGAATCCTGGAAATGGCTGCGGCGAATTTCAATAAATCTCCGGCGCACGCTGCCCGTGAAGCTGCAGGACGTGAGATGAGCTATTCATTAATATTAATGTCGACTCCCTCGCTCTGCACACTTTCTGATCCGGAAAGTCTCGTGTCTCAGTTAACATTCGAGTACTTCCCAGATTCACTTCTAAGACGAAACAAAAACTAAATCTTTGTTGGTTTTTAACCCTGAAAGGTGATCCGAGTTCGGCTTTGACCTCAGACTTGGTTTCGGGGTTTAGGGCGTGCTGATGCAGAGGAAGTGGCACACCTACAGTACACACACCGACCTATCCACCAAGTCCACACACACTTACACACTTATATCGTATTTATTATCTACTCTCAGCTCCTCTTTCAGAATGATTTTCATTTCACTCTTTATGCAAAATAAACTTCTCGATCCCACCAACACTGCGTTTAATAAAGTCTCACAGCTCCAGATGTGTAGGAGATCATCATGCAGATGCCTCAATCTCTTTGATCTAATCTTTATCACCAACTCAACAACAAATCGTTTTTTTTGGCCTGGGCGATACATGCCACAGTGAAACCAAACAACGTTGCTCCAGGACATACAACATAAACACAAACACAAACTAACTAGCCAACTAAGAAACCTAATTCGCTGACAAGCTGAGACAAGACAGATCAAAAGAGACAATGTGAAGTGCATGTGTCAATGTGCAAACAAGAGTGACACAGTGATAATGCAACAACATGACACATTTCAATACTTTGTGGTGATGAGGTAATGGGTTGTGGTAGAGGGACGAGAAACAGTAAGCAATAAAACATTCCTTGTAAGTAGCAGCAGAGATAAAATAGTTTTGTGCAAATAAGTAATAAATATTGTGCAAAAGAGCATTTTACAGGTTGGTGTTTACCAATCATTAGATGGTTGTTGATTCGGAGGATGAGACGCTGTTGATGATGTCAAATTCTACATGTTTTAGAACGATTAGTTCACATTACGCATTAGTCTGAAAGTGCATTTAGTCCAAAGATGGGTGAAACCGTCTCACATAAAGCCTATTTAATAATAATAATAATAATAATAATAATAATAAACAACTCTGGCAGCATGGTACAATCTGTATTGTGTTTTTTTGTCCAGGTGTGTATAGAGTTTACTTTCACAATGGGACACTTGTTTCCGTGTCCAGTGAGGCCAGTGTGTCTTATACTGCATATGATTAAAAATAAAATCACACACACGCACAGAGAGTGTGCTAAACAGACCCAAGTGTGTGTGTGTGTGTGTGTGTGTGTGGAAACCCACACATTTCTCTCAGGTGTGTGAAAAAAAAACCCTCCATTACGCTAAAAGGACAATTAGCGATGAGCAGAAAGCTAGCTTCCATGGGTTCCCACTGTAATGGAAATCTAAACTGTTACTTGGTATTTATAAAAACCAACAGCAAACACAAGAACAATAACAACAACAAAAAACAGAACTATGTTAGCGTAATGCTAGTTGACGTGCATGCTAGTTTTTTTTTATTTGCGTGTTTCTTCACCAGATAAACTTAACATTACTCTGCCCCAGCACTATTTCTGGTATGTGGTCGCGAGTGGTGAAGGGAGGAGGATACCGTCTGATCCACAGACAAGCGGCCACTTCCTGTAAGAGCGTATGTGTGAACATGAGTCTTCCTGATTTCTGTATCACTTCTATGATGAGCACTCATGTCCTTACCTATGTCAACATCTACTGCGGGGAGTCACAGAGAGTTTACCAAAACGAACTTACACTACGTCGTTTCTTTTAGCAGGATTAGCTAAGTGTTTCCAAGCGTGCGGGTGTGTATGAGTGAGATACATTGATGCTATAATTTGTGTGAGAATGGAAGAGCTATCGATGTATCACGGGGCGATCAGTAAAGAACGAGCTGAGAGGATCCTGGGAGCCACCAGGCGAGATGGAAGCTTCCTGATCAGAGACAGCGAGAGCGTCCAGGGGTCCTACTGCATCTGCGTGCTGTATGTAACACTTTTACTCCTTTACACACACACACACACATGCAGTACATACATAAATGTACACTGGTGACTGAAAGTAGCAACACACCATACTGTCTGCCACACATTTTAGTTCTAGTCGAGACTGTGCAGATGATGTTTTATATTCTGTGTCCGTCTGAACAGTCGTGCTAATTAGAATTAGGTAATGGATAAAATAAACACTGCATGTGGCACGACTTTCAAATTCTGCAGTCAGTGTGGCTAACTTGACCAACTTGATCCTGCCCAAATCTAGGGAGGACTCAAGTGCATGAATTCATGATCTTTAGGAAGCGATGAAGCAGGCATGGAATGAGGAAGTGACACCAGTACTGCAGACGTCTTTCTGACTCTTCGGCCAGCCGGATCCAGCCGGTTCTGAAGAATAGAGAACCTTTTACCAAATACTGATTGTTGTAGAGTGATTTCATTCCATAAAAAATAACCTTTAAATAAAGAACCAGGTGTAGCTCAGTGGTTAAAGCATTGGACTATTGAACAGAAGGTCTCAGGTTGAAATCCCACCACTAAGGTGCCACAGGTGTGCCTTTGTTCTCCTACTGTAGCATGCAGAGCTGTACCACCTTTCTTGGCAACAGTAGTAAAACGAGCTATATTACACAACAGATGACGGTTAAGATTTCACCGTCTGTGTGGGGATTTCCTAAATAAGCTTGACCATATCCATTTCACATGAGCTAAAATTAAAAATCCTTAAAATTATTCACGAATGAGAAAACAAGCTTTCTTATGATACCAAGTTAGTGTACGTGTTCAAAAATAAAATCCCCCAATGTACAGGATATTGTTTTAAATATTGTACAAAATGAATCACTTCCTTGTCTGCACCATGCTTTAAAAATGTCTTGCTTATTTACATACGCTAACAAAGCGTTCAATAACCACTAGGAAAAGTGACAGCTTGAAAAGCAAAATAAAATGATCACTAAGGTACTCGCACTGAAGAAAAAAAAAAAGAATTAGCTGTAAAGCGATACTCATATTCAACAATGATCAACTAAAGTTAATTATAACACTTAATTATTCATTTATACTTAACCAAAAGTAACTTTAGTACTACAGTAATATACAAAGATATTAATATTATAACACCACACAACTGAACAGGATTTACACAAAAACTCGGTTGTAACTATGGGGGGTGTTCGAGTCGAACCCTGACGCTGGCGGTCACAATCACCTCACCCGCCCACAATTTATTGTCTGAAAAGTGTTTCATTGAAGCTGACATACATCTACATCCATCTAAGCCTTTGGCAGACACTCTTATCCAGAGGAACTTAAGTTTTTCAGCCTTGCTCAAGGGCCCAATAGTGGCACATTGGTGGTCATGGGGTTCGAACCTGGGACCTTCCGAACCAGTGCTTTAATTGACAGACTCGACAATGCAAAGGTTGTAAAATATTTTTAAAAAAGTAAAGACAACAACAGTAGAAACTTAATAGAAAAAGACAAAAATAAAATGTTGTGTCGACTCTAATTCAATGTGATTCCATACAGAGCAGTGGATAAATCAGACAGGACGGGGATGACCTGAGCAGACTTCTCGTTTAATTTGCAAATGAATACTTTCAATACATAAAAAGAAACAGTTTGTTTCATTCCTCGACATTTTGCCTTCTATCTCAACATATTCTCAGCCATGAGTCAGAGTTTCCTTCGAGTGCTGGTCTACATTATGCTTACTTCAAATTTAAACACTTAGCCGCAGGAACGTTGTCAAAACAAAACCAGCTTACTATTCACCCACCCGCATCATCCTCTTCCCCCAAACCACCCACACCACCATCACCATTGCTGACACCTGCATTGCTAATAAAACATAGCTCACTTCCAAATAAAGAGAAAAATGCATATTATAAAGAACAGTAATTGTATGCTAATAAAATAACAAACAAACTAGGAATATTGGCTACAAATTTATTACAATAGCTTGTTAAACTGACTGTTAATGTGGTTAAAAATTCCCACTTAAATTTAGTTACAACTAGCTAGTAAACTTCGCTTAACATTTTTAAAGAGATGTATTAAAATAAACATTTTAGCTAAAACAGCAAGTAAAACTAACCTGTTATTTTCTATAAAGTGGCAAGACGTGTCTAGAAAAGTTGCCTAGCATTACTGTGTGCATGTGTGTTTAAGTCTTTTTTTTTTTTAATGAAAAACACCGGCCAGGTCAGCTAGCAGTACCAAACGCAACAGCAACAGCTGCATTAACATGTAAATTAAAGTTACTAGATTAACAATTGAAGCTTTTTATGGGGGAAGTGTAACATATTAAGCCTTACAGGAAGTATGTTATTTAAAAAAAAAAAAAAAAAGATTTACTAAATTTGTCCTGTAAGAGTCCTGTAGAACTGAGTCTCACTTCCTTCTAGATAGAAGATGTTAAAACAGTTTCCAGATTGGGATGTTATTGGACGATTTTTCTCATTATATTTTTAAAAGTAACCATAGCGTTTGCTTGTCTCCTCACATTATTCAACATTATAATTTTCTTACTCTTGTGCCGAAGAAGCTATTGAGATACAACTGGACTGGCTTTAAGTTCCAGGAGACGCTTTATGTAGCATCTGAACTTAAAGTAAGTCCAGTTGGAATTAAACAGCACCTTTGGGAAAAGCCTGACTTGGATAACTGAGAATCTTCACACTTTCCGAAATGATTCGAAATGATTTCCTATTTTCTAGTAGATTTTGATTTCCTTCTCTGGCACATTGTATCCAACTACTTGGGCATTAACTAGGCTTTTCATGAACACGCAAACAGACAGAGAGCTTATGATCACCATAAGTCCTACACTTGAGTTTATATCATGGGAATACAACCAAATATCCTTCAAAGTTCAGATCCAATAATCCTCCAGATTTATATCTGTTTATTCATGCAGAATCTTATGCCTGAGATAGGATACAGTTTAAAACCAGAACTGAGTAAGAAGTTAAGAGTTAAGTTACTCATTCGAGGAACAGCAGTGACTTTCTGACAGTCCTGGGATGCGTACAGGGATTTGGGCATGGGTAGCGCAATCTTTAAGGTTCTGAACCACTGACTGTAAGGCTGAGAGTTCAAATCCCAGTGCTGCCATTGTGCCTCTGCTGGACCCTTAAGCACTGTCAGTTCCTTCAACATCTCACCAAGCACTCTGACCCCAGCTTCCGTCCTGTCGGGCCATGCCAAAACACACTTTCCCTTAAGGGAAAAACAGCGAGCACTGCAACTAATCTAAACCAACGGTTCCTAAATCTGGTCATGGACATTCCCTTTTCTGGATATTTCCTTGTTATTGCACTAACATTCAGTACCTATCTATACACTTCCATAAACAACACTCTGTTCCTGAATCAGCATGGGTGTATTATAGCGGGGGGAGATGAGCATGTAGTGTTGAAGCAAAGGACAACTGAGGTGAAGTGATTGGGTGGATTATAGCTACAAGGTGATTTACAATGTGATTATGTGGTGCTGCAAATTTATGAAACTGGCTATGCAGAAATGATACCACTGAGAGTGATGACTTCTCTTTAGAACCTTTTCATTGTTTATCTACAAGCCTTTACAGTACCTGGGCATTGACCCGAGACGTACCGGTTCTTATTTCTCTGCAGGTGTGAGAAACACGTGTTCACCTACAGGCTCTTTCAGGTTGAAGGCAACGTCTGGAAAACAGAGGTATGAGCTTTAACCTTAATGTGCTTGATGGACCGTCTAACTAATTTTTTTTTTTTTCATTTTAATACCAGTTTGATTAAAAAGTTATTTAAGGCTTCTTTGGTTTCCTTGAAGGATTTTACTTGGTACTAGAGTGTGTCACATGTCTAATTAGCATGTCAGCCATTTTTCAAAGTCGTTACCTAGATAATAATTTATGAGCTCTCATTAGGTTTTATTAATTGAACTTATCAATCAGGACAAGGCAACCAGTGGAACATCATTAGGCTGGACACGAGGCAGCATCTGGATCGCACTACTTTACATTAAACTTACATACAGATTTTTTAAGGGTGATGACTTAAAAACCCATCGTAAGTTGAAAATGTCAAGGACAAAAAAAAGCATTTAGTTATACAGTACCTCAGCAGAAGCAGCAGAGGCAGATGGGTGTTTGTAGACATGATAGGATGTGAAAACACAAAACACAACAGACAAAAACCACTGGGAACACATTACACTGTAGAGCAGAAGTTGTTTACCCTGAATGCGGCTGACTGCGACCCGCGGCTCACTGGTGTCGCGCAGTGTCATGAGTGAGTGTTTCACCGCATATCGCCAGCCGGCCAAAGTTAATTTTTTTTTTTTTTACTGAATTCATATACCACTTTCTCATAACATCACATGTAGAAGTTGAAAAAAATCTAACTTGAACCTGTGCAAGTTGGGGACCATCTGTATAACAGTCTAAAAATACAACGTGTTATACAGTACGTTATTATACAAAAGTATACGATCGAGCAATCTGATTGGACGAGAGGCTTTCTACAAACGCTGATAATATACAGTTACAGGACTGTGAGGTGTAACTCTATGTATGAGTGGGCGTGTCCCAGATGTTGTCCAGTGGTTAATGACACTAACTGTGTGTCTCAGCGTGGGTGAGAGTAGGTCTGTATGGTCCGCAGTACTGAGAAGAGAGCAGCTGTCTGACTAAACCCACATTCACACCCAGTCATAGAAGCACTTTCAGCAAGAACACACATCTGATAACGTTAACGCTGCCTTTTAAATAATTGCTTCTATATTGCTTTATAATATTGCTCGTATGAAGTCTTTCACTTTTTGCTCTGTTTTGATGCAGACATCGCCTGGTGTGAAAGTGAGACTCTTCCGAAGTGTCCAAAACCTCCTGGCTGCATTCCAGGAGCCCGACCAGGGCATCGCCACGCCCCTGCGGTTTCCTGTAAATAAAGATCAAGCACAGAACCGCAAACCTCTCCCAACTCCCCGGAAACACATCCCCTGTTAATATGTACAACAAATTGTGACTGTAGACATAACTGTGGCTTTTGTTTGTTTCCTTTTTATCTTTTTTTCATCAAAATGTTTTTAGGAGGAAAATTTGCTTTATGAATTTATGTAAACGGGTCCTCAGTGATTTACATGGGATTATCAATGAACCGCTATTTAGTGACAGAAAAAGTTACATTTAAAAGACTTTTTTTTAGGCAGAGATTCAGCGGAATCTCTCTCTCTCACTCTCTCTCTCTCTCTCTCTCTATATATATATATATATATATATATATAGAGAGAGAGAGAGATACACCACCATTCAAAAGTTTGGGGTCACTTGCAAATTCTTAGTTTTTGTATACTGATTTCTTTTCTACATTCTACAACAATACTGGGGATTTCAAAGCTATAAAATAACACATATGAAATTAGGTAATTATGTAACAACAACAAACACAACAGTTAATTGTTATTTTAAGACACAGAGGTCGGCCTTTCTGTAATAGTTCTTGCAAGAACAGTATTGTCAAGTGCATTTGCAAAATCCGTCCAGCACCATAATGAAACTGGCTCTCATGAAGGCCGTCCCAGGAGGGCGAGACCAAAACCTACCTCTGCCTCAGAGGAGAAGTTCATTTAGAGTTATCAGCCTGAAAAATGACCAATTAACAGCACCTCAGATTAGAGGCGTTATGAAGTCTTTACAGAGCAGAAGTAGCAAAAACATCTCACCATTAACTGTTCAAAGGAGATGCATTTTTTGGACGCCTTCAGCATTCCTTTACAATGTAGAAAGAAATAAAAATCAGGAACCATCATGGAGTTAGAAAGTGTTCTAAAACTTTTGAACGGTAGTGTATTGTATTATTATAAATTCCTCTATAATCAATAAATTAATAAAACACATTGATGGAAAAATTTCCCATTTTTGGGAAAAAAATAAAGAATGCCTTATTACTGTATTTTTAATGATTTTCTAAAGCCTTTATTTACATAGTTTCAGTTTTTTAAATTAAGTATTTTTTCTTTCATTTGTACCCCAACTTACTGTACAACCTAAATAACACAGGTTAAAGGTCGAATTTGAGGAATTTATTTCTAGCATTGCTAGTTTTTATGTTTAAATACACTGCAAAAAGCGGTAGCAAGTGAGAATATCTTGAATCTAGTCATTTTTATCTAAAAATCCACTTATTATGATTTAAAAAATATTAATTAAGCTTATTTCTATCCAAATCTTATAAAATGTAAGCAAATTTAATTTAAGCACAAATTTCTCATTTTATTGGCAGATACAGTAAGTGTTGCTTCCTTCAACACTAAAAAAAAAGCTTAAAATCATCTTCCAAAAACAAGAAATTTTCAATTAAACTTTTTGTAAAATTTATCTAGAAAATAAGCTACATAAGCTTATATTTGGTTTCTTATATTAAGAAATTTTACATAAATTTGAATAGGTTTAAAAAGTGATCACTTGCTAAGATACCACTTTTTGCAGTGTAACACTTTATTTATTGTTAAACTTCATGTAAAAGTTATTGGACGTGCTATCATAATAAATATTGTTAAAAAAAAATTAGAAACCCATCTCTTTAAAAGCGGATTTTTTCTTATGCAAATTAGTTGTTCGAAATAGTTGTTCACAGTGCATATTTAACATCAATGCACATAGTATGTAATATGAGTCATGACAAAAATAAGCCTTTAATAGTGCAACTAATTTTATTCTTCAGAGCAATACAACTATAATAATTGTTTTTTTTCTCCAAAATATCCAATATATGTATATTCATCACAAAAATTCTATCGGTTTGTCATCTCTGTAACTTTATGTACCTTTAAAATTTTATTACAATTTTTAAATGTTTTCAAAAACAACACACAAACTAAACAGAGTGAAATGTCATATATTTGTTTATTAAAATCCCCAATGGCCAAAGTGTTTAAATATGAATTCCTCTGCATGTTAATCAAAGCGATGTTCGGAACGCTCACGTCCCTTATAAACACGTAAACGATTTGATCACATTGATTTTATACATTCGTATGGATGTAGATAAAACTTTTCTTTAAGCATTTCTTTGCCAATATTATACAGTATGTTAATACGACGTTGTGTATCCCGGCCTCACCGGCTCAGCTCGCTGTGCACATCTTTAGGTCCTCAGAATTCAGACTATACACTCGGGTCATACATCAGAACGTATGAAGTACAGCACTGATCCAAACCTCTGCACACTGATAAACCTCAATAGTGGTGTCATGAAGTGTGTTTTTGCTATTGTTTTACTCTGATAAAATTGATTTAGAAAAAAAAACAAAAAATCAATCCAGATCAATAAGAATCAACTCCCATGATTAAACACACGTCCTGTTTTTGATGGGGTTGTGGGGACCGCTTCTGTATCAGAACTGTAAGTGCTGTTATTCTGGACTACCACTTCTAAAACCATGCAGCTAACACTGATGTACACTTTGTGTGTGTGTATGTGTATACACTTTGTTCTTGCTTTTGTTTTCCAATAGCACTGAAAAAGGCACAAAATGTCCCATTGTTTCACATTACGCTCTCTACATAGAAAACAAATCACTCTGCACGATTTGATCAAAAACAAAAATGTCTTCTTCTTCGGAACTACTAAGGATTTTTATTTGACTATTTGGGATCTGTTCCTCCAAGACCAGGACAAAAAACAAATGTACACGAGTAAACATGGTCCCTCAGAGTCCTCAGATTGTAATCTAGATCAGTTCCGCAGTTTATCACAGTAACACACCTTGCCTTGCTGTGTTTCTTACAGCGTTCAGATAAATCAATTTCATCTCATTATTTCAGTGAAACTAAATTCGAGTCCAGCATGAGACACCGCAGCACCTCCTGGTGGATGCTTCTTCTTTTTTTTTTTTTTTTAGAATTTACCTTTTCTAAATTAATGTCTGGTTTATTTGCATGGTAAAGATTTAGGGACTGGCCTGAACTCCCTTTTACAATCTTTAAATCTTTATTAGCAATGTCAAACAAGACGAACATGAATGCATTTTAAAAATAAATGGGATATTTGTGATGTACTTACAGTAGCGATAGTGCAAATGCAATACCATTTTTGCAACTTAAATTTTTTTTTATTATTATTAAAGCCACAGTACTGTATCAGAATGTATATTAGCCATGATTAAAATAATAAAATGTTACCAACAATTGTCTGTTTGCTTTCTGGTTCATCATAAAACCTCCCTACAGTGTGATAGTCGAGCAATTTAATCAGCTGTGCAACAAATGAAATAAAATCTAATATCCTGCAAAAAAACAACACAAAAAATATAAAAAAGGTAAAAAATTACAAAAAAACAAATGTGAACTTTCAACTAGTTGCATGTGACTTTAGTTCCTCATGCAAAACTATATCTGTGTTTTCATTCCAACGTTTTTTAGCAATAACGTTCAATACTATTTAACTGGTGTAAATGATTTTATACAACATACGTACAGTATGTTCTGGCATTAGATCGACTGGTATAAACATAGCACATAATTTAGGTCACATGATCATATTTCTGGACAATTCAGGCCAGCCCAGGTACTTAATGTTTTCCCAAAAATATAGTTTTGTACCATATTTACTCAATTATAACATAAATATAGTGTTTTTTCCCTCTTCTAAACCCATTTATATGTGGGACTCTGTGTAACCATTCGAACCAACAACCATTCTGTATTTCTACAAGTTTCAGGGCAAACGTGTGACATGACGCAGCTACAAAATAAACCGTAAAAATAATAACAACTGTGAAAAGTCACGTCGTTTGGTTTTAACTTAATATCTGGTTTTACTTTAGGATTTGAGAACACATGGTACCATCTGAGCATTCAGCTTCTATACACAGCACAGAGATAGACAACGTCAACACTTGATTGTTTTTATTTAGTTTTTTTCTTTTTTTTAGCGTATAGCTGCTCGAACGAAGTTTAGTTAGCAACAGCAACGATGGTAAAATGTTCGGTTGTGTCCAGCTTGTTGTCGAGCGCTTCTTCTTCGTCACTGGACCTCGCTTCACGCGCGGCCATGCTTTCGCGGTTTCACTTTGATTTTTGAAAACCATTCATCTCTGCTCGCTTCAGAATCCGGTCCCGTTAACAAGGCAAGTTGCTTTGATGTGAATGGTTGTCATGGCAGCAGAAAGAATGAACCCGCCCCCTAGCCTGTGATGTCACTGGTCCCACAGCTCCAGTCCTTGCAAGTTTTTTTTTTTTTTTGTCGCTGTTGCTGTCGAAACCAAAGCGCGTTTGCCGGCTACACACCGGTTCTTTTGTGGTGGGAAAGCGCGAGACGGTTGCGGATTAGGCACACGATCAGAGTCAAGAAACACAGTCAGCATGCCATAAACTAAGGATTCCGGCATGGTGTCCCTAAAAGAAGATTCCAGAATAATGCCAGTTAAGTAGGTGAATCCGGAATACTCTTTAAAACGCAGAATTCCAGAAATCCCATTTTAAACACACGAGTCCGGAATGCAATTTGAAACAAGCGACCAGAATTCCAATTTTACGGGGACCGATCAGAAACTCGAAGAAGTTCAAATTTTTTACTTCCACCAAGAAAAAAAAAATTCTTTGTACTATTTTTAACAGAACATGTTGGAATGTGACTTAACCAAAGATTCCCAAATGCCACGTTTAAAATAAAAATAAAAAAGGACCTCAGTAACAGAATACGCTGGTATAATAATAATAATAATAATAATAAAAAAATGAGGCTAAAAGAAATCCTGAAAGCCATTTAAACAGGACAAAATTCCTGAGTGGCAGCAAAAAAAAAAAAAAAGAAAAAAAAAAGAAAAATTCCAGAATGCAGTTTAAATGAAAGGCTCCGATCTGGAAGGCTAATAAAGTCAATAATTTTGGAAGCCCACCCAAGCAGATGATCCCAGAGTCGCATTAAAACAGTTTTAAAAGTTTCTCTAAAACAAAACAACTATCTAGATTTTAAAGCCATGATTCTGGATTCTGGAATGGTGTTTAAAAAGCAGATTCTGGAATACCACTTAAACAGGAATTTAGGCATAGTGTTCATATCTAAAAAAAAAACAATCTGGAATGGAATTTAAATATCAGGCTCCTGAATTAAAAACAAAACAAACAGAAAAAGATTCCAGATTACGGTGCCAGTCGATGATTCTGTAACCTCCTTTCAAATAGTAGATTCCGGAACAGCCGGTCAAGTCCGTGATTCCGGAACGCTGCTGTGAAACTGAAGATTGAGGAACACCTGTTTGAACAGGTGATTCTAGAAGGCCACTGGAGTGAGAGAACGCCGTCTGGCTGTGCAGAACCGTGTGTGATATGTGACGTTTCCGAGCCAACGTGTTCGAAAAAATGCTCCGTCCACTGCAAGCGTTTGAACCCAACACGGAGGAAAGACAACGTTCTTCCAAAGGATCTCCTCGAGTCTTTCCAAGCGCAAGTCCAGGGTCTTCGTTCTCTACCGGTTTAATGTCTATTTGAATTTCTGCAAAGACAGATCAGCATTTCACCCACAGAGCTCATTTGTATGTAAAGTAGCACTCGTCACTCGCTGTAGATTTATTTTCTTTTTTTTTTTCCGTATAAAGGCTGCAGGATATTTTCCGGATATTCACGAGGGCCATCATCTTGTCTTTTCACCACAGAGAATAACGAAAGCAGAGAGGCCTTTTGGTTTAAAAACAGAAGGCTTTTTGCGTCACAATTAAAACATTAACACAAAAAAGGAATAAATGTAAAGCTTGCAAACAGGGCACTTCCTTAAATAACGTTAATGATACATCGTTTCATCACATTCCAGAGTCAAAGAAGTCTTTCTTCAATTTTTTTTCTTGGCAACATCCTGGAAAGTAAGCAGAGAAACCGCTGTGTGTGTGTGTTTCTGCGTGCGTGCGTGTGTTTCTCTCTGTGTGTGTTACCTACGTCCGGCATCTGTCTGTCTGATCAGCTGTACGTTAAACGGACTATCAGCGAGTTCAGGATGCTGTTCAACCGGTAGGATGTAAAACCCGTCGTAACCTGTGACGCGACCCTCCGAAAGCAGCTCCTCCTTTTCTTTCTCCGTCCAGGCTTTGACCCCGCCTTCTCCCTCCCTTACCCGCCTCTGCTCCATTAGCCATGCCCCCCGTACAGCCCTCGCTCGAGCAGACTCGATCACTCGCACCCGCTCCTCATCCGGAGTGGCTCCGTAACGCACGTGCAGGCTCAGTGCCCCCTGCTGGAGGACGATTTCTGCAAACCGACGAGTTTCTCCGCCCATCACCGCGCTCATCTGTGAAACCGACACGTTGACGCCGTTCTCCAGCACCCTGGCTCCGCCCCCAACTCCAACCACGGCGAGGTCCGCCTCGAGCGGGCTGGCCTTGCAGAAGTAGTGCGTGTCACGCCCGGCGACGGTGAAGTGGAGGTCGCTCAAGTAGACTGCGCCCTTCAGGAGGGAGGCCACGCGACGACCGTCCTCGCTAGCCACGCCCACTATCTCTGTCGCGACAACACCTTCGTGGATCGCGAACTTAACACCTTTGCCGAAGATGGAGGAGAGGGCAGAGAACCTGGGGCGGAGCGTATGCCTGCTTCCCGGCTTCCCATTTGCCGAGCTCATGGGGAGGCGGTCCAGAGAGATGAAGCTCTGAAGACGCTTCTGAAGCTCGCATTGGACTCCCAGGACGACCTGGTGGAAGAGATTGAGACGAAGCGCAGTAAATTCATAATGTTTATTATGGAACGTTATTTACATGTCATTTGCATATTTTGCATATTTTCCCATTAGACCTTGCTCGGTTCCCAGCTGTGCGTCCGTGCCTGTGTGATCATCATCTCGTATGTGTGTTGGGTTTTCTCCACGGGCAGCGTGGGAAAGCCAGGGACGACGTTATGGAGCTGGAAGCCAAACAGCTGCAGCCAGCTGCTGACATCTGTGCACACACACACACACACACACACACACACACACACACATACACACACACGCACATTTAAATTTTCTACTGAACATAGAAATAAAACTCAAAAACAAAAGGGCAGGGCCAAGACATACGGCACCATAGATTAAAAAATAATAAAATAATCACCGTTAGTTATTTAGCTCATGACTAACATGGAAACCATGGTAACCAGCAGTGTAAACAAGAACAAGAACTAATGGGTGTTGTGAAACAACCCTCACCTGTGGTGAATTTGGTGACGTCCTGCACGTTGCCCAATGGGTTGTTCTTCTTGAATGTGTACAGGTTGAACGGCTTGGGATCTTCGCTCATCTCTGCCCACAGGTCGTGATTGGGTGTGGTCCATCTCCCAGCGACCGTGTCGTAGTCGCGGCGGCCGATGCGGACGAGCCGGGTAAGAGGGTCATAGAGCCCTCCGTGGAACCCAAGCGGCAGCGCGAAGGCAGGGTTCGAGTCACGGTAGACGTCCCCGTACGGCGTGTACCGGATCTCCTTGACCACAGTGCCTCGACTGCTGAAGATGGCGAGCGGCGTCCCAGCCACGTCACATGCCACGTAAAACTCCTCGCCACTGCTCATCTCCATGGCGATCAAATGACCCTGGAGGTCGTAGTAAAGCGATGTGATCTCGGAAGCACTGTGATCGTAAAGATGCGTGACGCGCGTTGGTTCCGTAAGATCGGCATAGAAAAACTGAATCCGTGCCCCGTCGCTTGTTTGGGTAAAAACCCGTCTGCCTAGTCCGTCGTATCGATAGGAGACACGACGGCCTGTTTGTCGATCTAGCGCCCCCTGCAGGTGACCGTTGGCGCTGTAACGGAACACGAGATTGCCACGTGAGGACAGAAATCCATCTTCGTCTACGCGGTACTGAACATCTCCGAGGCGTGTAATGCGATCTCTGAGATCATAGCGTATCGGTGTTAGCCGGCCGTTAACGTTGACATCGCCGTGGCTGAGTAGGTTGATATTTCCGTTCAGGTCATAACCGTAGCGCCACATGGGACGGTCGTCAATGGAAACCGACGCCAGCTGGCTGTCGGCGTCATACCTGTAAGCATGACGAGTGACATTAGTGTCGACGCCCACTCGGACGTCACACGCACTAACGCGCCCGGCTCCGTCATATTGAAGTGTCATCCAGAACGCTATGGACTTCAGGATCTCATACTGGACCTCCATAAGCTGCCCGTTAGGGTTGTAGATCTTGGTGTGTTTCATAGCGTGCGTGGTTATGACTTGGTTCAGGTCATAGCTGATCACGCTGAACTTGCCGAACTGCTCGATACGTCCCGAGACGTCCACATAGCGGTAGAGGTCAATGGGCAGCGGCGTCTCGTTAATCATGGCCTGCATGCTAGTGACGCGGAAGTTGTTGTAGCTGTAATCGAAGCGCGCGTTCACCAAACCCTCCTCACTGAAACGGTAGATCTGCCGTCCCACCAACGGACCTGCGAGGAAGCAAATACACAAGATAGGGTGTTTTTCTGTAAATCTGTGACAAAGGACCAGGTTCCTGTTGCTTCGCCTGATTCTGATGCTTTTATCTTGGACATCCTTTTTTGCTTTTTACATTACAAAGCAATAATAATAAGGAGAAGTGTCTTTTCTTTGCCTGTCTGACAGCAAGAGAGAATATTACTTTTTTAAAAATGCTAACGTGGCTAATAGGTAACAAAATCAGCAGGTAGGAACTCGCTGGCTAGCATGAATGATTTGGGGAATTATTCATACAAACAACTTGTTTACCTCAGCAAAGTAGAAATGTGTTATTTTTTGTTTTTTTTTAAACCAAGGGTCTTTTCTCTCTACGCTTACTTTCGAATGCAAACTCAAATTTGCATAAAAATTGAGAAAATGAAGAAATGATTAGCCACATTAGCAATTTTGCTGATTTATCAGCTGCCGCGTTGCCACTTGCTGATGATGCTAACGTCAGCATGGAGCCGCAGATCCGCAAGCAGATTCCCTGTTTTACGCACTAATGAAAAGTTATGTGGCTCTTAAATCAACACTCGTCTTGGAGACGCAGTAAATATGAAGCAACGTGCGGCATAAAGGAATATTATGCTCTCAAAATGCTAATGCGGCTAATAGAAACAAACGCTACTGGCCCCGACTACCGTGAGTGATTTGTGGAAATTTCTTAGAAGCGTCTTGTTCTCGGTCTCGCGCCACTGCTGACATATTACGGTCACTTTATGAGAATTTATATATATATATATATATATATATATATATATATATATATATATTTATTTATTTTTAAGAATGGCTAAAGAAGCGTCGTCAGGCGCTAGCAATAGTGACTGCTGGAATGTTGGCTGGGACATGCTCAATTTCATTATGTATACATTACGTATATAAATGTTAAGCAGCTAATGCAACTATTTTGTTGTTTTTAGACATTTACACCCCAGGTAATTAACTTTGAAAAGAGAATTTGTCGAAATGTTTGTCTATACACGCAACACTTCAATAGAATTACCCTGTAGCAGGCATGCTAGTCGTTTGTTTTGCTAGCTAGCTTGCTTTTATTAATATACTGTAGATCCAGCTGAATATTTTTTTTACATGAAATATAACATTTTTGGTTTGTATTTTACGCGGATGCAAAGTGAATTAGGTGTACCTGTTAGCAGTCATGATTGCACTAACTATGTGGACGTTCCGTCTTTAGCGCTCACCTGTCTGCCTGTATCGTATCGTACACACAAAGCCTTCCTGCATCAGGTGGATGGTCTTTAGCGCCCCCGAGGCCTCGTCATAGGTGAAGCTGACGACCGTGGAGTCGTAAAGGACTTCGCTAAGCCGCGCCGCTCGGCCGTACCTGTACACCACACGCCGGCCCGAACCCAGATACAGCATCTGGAGGAGGCGTCCGTCGTGAGCGTGGTCCTGAACCACAGAGTGGGCAGGGCCATCAGGGGGCGTGTAGGTATTACGGTAGTAGCCGATGGAGAGCGCGGTCTGCAGGCCGTGTTTCACCATGCTGGGCAGAGTGACGGACAGCAGGTGGTCCATCTGATCAAACTCGAACGTGTAGCGACGCTGACTCTGAAGCAACAGCTGGATCGACTGAAAGTGAGATAGATAATAAATTATTATATAAAAATTTAAAAATAATTTAAACTTTTAAACTTTTAAAAACTAGCTATGGTTAGAAGCTAGCTATAGTGCTCATCCTGTACAGGATTGCGGAAGCCCTGGAGCCTTGAACTCGATGAAGATACACCCTGGACCATCAAATGGAGGACACAAGCACACTATTACACACTGATTAGTCTAATCTGCCTGTTTTTGGATAGTGGGAGGAAACCAGAGCTCCCTAAGGAAACCCATTAAGCATGGGGGGGGACATTTAAACTCAGATGCACAAGACAATATATATATAAGACAATACAATATATAAGACAATCATTACTGAGTATTTACGAGGTGGTTACCTACAGTAGCTAAAGTTTAATAAACGATTGCAGGTGTATTAAACAGGATATAAACAGGGGAAACCTAAAAACACCTACCTTGTCCATAAAGGTGTAGCTCCAGGTGTTGCCGTTGGCCCAGGTGCGGCTGACGAGCCTGCCGTTGTCGTAGTCCCTGCGCTCACTCCAGTTCCCCCTCTGGATGACGGAGACCAGGCCCGAGCTGGTGTAGCTCACTTTTACCTCGCTGTACTTGCTGGGAGTCCAGAGCACCGGAAGGCCGTGCTCGTCGTACTGAACGCGCAGCGTGAACTTGCGGTGATCATCGTAAATCTTCCCCACGCGAGTCGCCTGGTTGTAGTCTATAGAGAGCACGTTCCTGTTGTGAGCCTGAGAGAGACAAGAGACCGGGACCAATTTATACATCTGTCCAGGATCCTTCTCAAGGCAAAACACATCACCTGTCACAATCGGGGGGGTCGGTTCAGCGATGGAGACATGCATCTCAAAAAATTATCTTTATTAACATTCACAGATCCTTTACACAGACTGTACCGTTCCTGATTTATTTCACACCCAGCTCAATACAGTCAGGAAGTCCAGAGCAGGTCTGCTGTTTCAATGTGGCTCAGGATTTACAAAAATATATATTTACCAAAAAATTTCTAAAATCAGAATGCTAGTTTTAAACTCGCTGAAGACACGAGGAACAAACCTTTACAATTCGCTCGAATAAAAAAACAAACAAACATCAGATCAGGGTTTGGGATACAAATATCACAAGATTAAATTCATAAATGTTTAAGAAACACAGACAGACAAAAACCCGTGAGTATTCACAAAATCGTTTAGACGATTTACTCTAAGCTTGTCGATACGTCAGTTCCCGCGTTATTCAGGTTAGAGCGTGTTACCCGCAGCCTGCGCTCGTACGCGCTGTAGTTTCCTCGGCTCTGCTCTCGTCTCTGCCTCCACTCGATCAGACTTGAGCTCTGTTCCCCCGGCAGCGTGATGTTGCACCTGCCCACCGTAGGGTGAATCGCCCCTGGCAACAGCCCTGGCAACGGCCCCGCCCCCATGTTGGGCTCCGTTCTCAGGGTGACGTCCATTCCGCTGGAGTATGTCGCCGACAGAGAGCCGTCTCCGCTCACACGGTACACACTCGTCGCGTGACCTACGCAGTGACAAACAGCAGAAAACTAGCTTTTCAATCTGTGGTGCATCATGGGAAAATATCTGCTAGTCGATGACCTATTACACACACACACACCTTGTCGCAGAGTGTACGCCATACTGTCCTCAGAGTGGTTAGTAATAGTCACAAAGTGCCCTTGGTCTGAAGTGCACTCCACCCTGACTGACCTCTCCATGGTGCCGTGGTAACCGCTGACCTCTCCTGTCGGCAAGGTCACATTAATCAGGTGACCGTCGATGTCGTACCTGCGTGGAGAGACGAAGCATGTTGGGTTTTCCGCTGCGCCATTAATGGCAGTTTATCTTAATGGCGAGTGTTTACTCGCCCGAAGTGCCGCCATACATCATCAGAGTAAATTAAAATCAAGGAGCTTTTTTCCATTTTTAATCGACCTCACAATATTGAACGATTTGCCACACAGCGCGTGCTACGTGATGAAACAAAACAACACAAAAAAAATCTGCCCCCCGAAAGCATTTGAATTCACATTACCGCCGAACAGACACACCCACTAAATGACACGCCCACTGCTTGTTTAGTTTCTTTTAATAGAAACGGTCCACGCCTTAAACCGTGTGTGTGTGTGTGTGTGTGTTCTATTTATCACAAGTAGAGGGCAGTGTGGCTTTACAGCTCACAGAGAGAACACCATAATCAAATAATCCCTGAATGCAACACCGGCTTGTGTTCAGAGAAAAAGAGAGAGAGAGAGTGAATGGTGTACGAAAGGTCACTGAGCCAATCAAAAGAGAGAGAGAGAGAGAGAGAGAGAGCTCCTGACATTTTCACACTGGATTCAGGAGCAGAACTCGCCTCGGCCATGAAAACGCACACGCAAACACTTTATCTCTCTCTCTCTCGCTGTCTCAGACACACACTCACACACACACAGTGTGTTTCCAGCGGTCAAAGTAAACCTTAGCTGATAAACACTTGCTGTGACTCGATTCATTCACACACAAAGAGCTGAGAGGAAAAAATGAGAGAGAGAGATAGAGGTGTGTGTGTGTGGGGGTGGACGATGGATGGACAAACAGAGACAAATAGACAGACAGACAGATAGACAGGTCCCGTACTCGTAGACGGTGGTCCAGGCATTTTCGTCGCTCTTGGTTGCCAGAAGTCCCGTGTTGCCGTGGTAACTGAGCAGAGCCAGCTCATGTGCCAGGGCGGAGACTCTACGCAGGGTTCCCACACTGCTAATGGTCAGCCAGTAGACCCGCCCACCCGGAACAACCAACCAGAGCGGCGCGCCGTTGGAGTCCCGCCTCACGGTGACCACGCCGCCTTCTGGGGCGGCGGCTGTCACGGAGTTGAGAAGCCCCGCCCCCGTGTAGGTGAAGTTGTACAGAAAGTGGCCAGTGACGAGAGAGCGCGTGTGCAGGTGCGACCCGTTGGCTGCAAAAACGTAGAGCTCCTGCTGAGAAACGGAGGGAATCTCGAACAGGAGAGCGGAGGAAGACAAGGAGGTTGAGGAGGAGGGGCGAGGGCGGGACGGCGTGATCGCGCGGATACGGAGGTTACCCGTGTCGGCCACAAACAGCGTGCCATTAGGAGACACAGCTAGAGATGACGGGGACTTCAACCTGGCTTCACGAGCGTAACCGCCATCGCCTACAGGGCGAGCGGGAGAGAGAGAAACGATTCTGGGTTACATAAATAAGTACACCAGCCCTATAGGTACAGCATTGACTGGAGTCCCCACACCTGCCACAGGGGCGTGACACTCACCTGAGAAACACTCGCAGTCAGGATCGATCTTGCAGTCGCACTCGCTGATTGTCCCGGCAATGACCGAGATCTCGCCGTTACTGTTCACTTCCTGGATACGATTGAGCTTCCTGTCGTCCGTCTGGGCGATGTACAGCACCCCCTGATGGCTCACGGCGATGGCTTTAGTGCCTTGCAGGGCAACACGTAGGGCTGATCTGATTGGGTCTGAGCCAGCTGGAGTTGGGCAGTGGTCTGGTCTCCCAGCAACCATTCTGACAAGCCCCGCCTCTGTCATCTGCAGGACCACGTTGTTGTCCAGGACATAAAGAGAGTTGTCCAGAGGATTCACAGCCAGGTCTGTGGGCCACTCGAGACGCACCTGAGGACACACACACGTGCACACACAAACTTAACTGTGCCCTATAGGTCATAGACTAACAACAGGTGCTATACAGGCTCACCAAACAACTCACCAAACATGCCCGGCTGGGAAAGGAAAAACAAAAACAAAACATTAAACATACCTTACAAGCATTGATCCATAAATCTGCCCTCCAGGCATAAAGACAAATTACAGCTGCTTTACAGTCTTAAAACTATCTACACATGTCCGTTCAGCCATAATGCACTCTACACCCGCCCTGCAGGCATAAACCTAATTACATGTCCTAGAGAAATAAACCTGCTATACAGTCCCAAAACTATCTACAAAACATCAATTTACCCTGCAGGCATTAAACTACTGTAGCTGTACTGTAACCTGCCCTACAGGCATTTAAGTAGCTAAACCTGCCCTACATATATTAAACTAGCCAATCCTGCCTTACAGATTTTAAACTAGATAAATTTACCTTACAGTTATTAACCTGCTCTTTAGGCATTAAACTAGCTAAACGTGCCCTACATATCTCAAACCTGCTAAACCTACCCTACTGCTATGAAATTAGCTAACCCTGCCATACAGCCATTAAACTAGATAAACCTTTCCTACATACAATAACTTGCTAAACCTGAACTACTGGCATTCAACTAGCTAAACTAGCTAAACAGGCATTACAAATTTGCCCTACAGATATTAACGTAGCTAAACCTGCCCGTCAACCATTAAACTAGCTAAACGTGTACTACAGATATTAAACTAACCAAACCTGCCCTATAGGCATCCAATCATCTTGAAACCTCTGTAGTCCACCTAGGGACGTTGGAGTCCAATGGTGACCACTGCATTTATTCCCATTTTGTACAACCAAGGTAGAACCTCCGGTCAACATTCACACACTATGAATAATTTGGAAACACCAACTAGCCTAATCTGTATGTCTTCGGCCTGTGGGAGGAAACCCAGAGAAAACCCACTAAGCACAGGGAGAACACGCAAACTTCATTTACACAGGCAATGGAATCGAACCCAGGACCTGAAGGTGCAAGACGACAGTACTAACCACTAAGCCACCGTGACTCCACCCCACAGACACAAGACCAGCTAAACCTGGCCTACAGGTATGAAGCTAGCTAAAACATTCCCTGCAGAGACTAAAGTAAATAAATCTGCCCTGCAGAGATTAAACCGGCTAAACCTGCCTTACAGGCATTAAACTAGCGAAAAACTGCCCTACGGAGATTAAACTACAACTGCCTTATAGTCACAGAATGAGGCTGAGTGATGGAACAGTGTGCAGAAATGATTTATGAAGCTTGAAATCACATGTGGTCCATTTAAAAATGACTCAATTACACACACACACACACACACACACACATGTACGGAAAATTCACACAGCGTGAAAAATGATGCTTTTAGGACAAGTAGATATCTGTGTGTGTGTGTGTGTGTGTGTGTGGTGCCCTCAGAGCAGGACAGCATTTAGAATGAAGTGCTCACTAACTCAGTCATGCTGGAGATTATGCAAATGAGCCCTCTCTGTCAGCCAATGGCCTGCGGCGCCTCGTCTCCCGGGCCTCTCGCCTCACTGTGTGATTCTCACTCACACACTCACTGCGCCGCGTGAACTGTGGACACTCAGTGTGTGTGTGTGTGTGTGTGTGTGGGTGTGTGTGTGTGTGAGAGAGAGAGAGGATGAGGGAGAGACAGACATTAAGAGTACGACAGTGTGTGTGTGTGTGTGTGTGTGTGTGTGTGTGTGTGTGTGTGTGTGAAAGACTAAAAGTGAGAGTTTTGGAGTAAGAATTTGCTGCAGGCTAAAAGCTGAAACATGGAAAATCAGCAATTTGTAAACTGTGTCTGTGTGTGTGTATGTTTGTGTGCAAATTTATGTACTCTAGTGTGTGTGTGTGTGTCCAACTCACCTGACTGGCGTCCATGTACGAGTCACAGCTGATTGGCTGAGAGGAGGTGACAGAGTTTAACCCCATCACCGTGGTAACGACGCCGCTCTCCAGTTTGCGCACTGCCGTCCCGTCCACGAAGAACACAGAGCCGCGCTTATCCACTGCGATACCTGTCTCACACACACACACACACACACACACACACACACACACACACACACACACACACACCAGGACAACACAAACACCTCGTGACATCACCTCCTTACAAAAACTGTGGATCTGTATCGCTGTAGCTCCAATTATTAGATCAGGATTCCTCCAGTGTGTGTGTGTGTGTGTGTGTGTGTGTAAGAATATTTTTCAGATTTCCTCCAAACCAACAAAAGAGCTCCAGAGTTTTTTTTGACACCTGAGCTCTCTAAGCAGCCGTGTGTGTGTGTGTGTGTGTGTGTGTGTGTGTGTGTGTGTGAACACAGACAGTAAATAATCTTTATTGCAGCACTCAGTAAATAATCCGGACTGCTATTGAGTGTTGAGGTAAGTGGTTTAACACCCAGTGTGTGTGTGTGTGTGCGCGCGTGTGTGTGTGTGTAAGAGTGTGTGTGGACATTGGTTGTGTCTCCTGCAGTCAGATAATGCATTCTATATTTATACATTTATATATATATATTTACTTTTTCTATGGGGAAAAATCGAACCTGTCATGTATTCAGATCACTGCGAGAAATGTTTTCACCTTCACACACACACACACACACACACACACACACACACACACACACACACACTCACACACACACACACCATGCTAGATAACCACCATCGAATGTCTGATCAACTTTAATTGGTACAAGTGTTTTGCCCTTCATGAGTCCGAAAACACGAGTCTCTCACTCTGTCTCTCTCTCCCTGTCTCTCTCCTTCCGTCTCTCCTTCTCTTCATTGTTCTGGGCCGTGTGAAGGACAGGAGAGGGGTGTTACATCTGTTCTTCAGCACAAATAATTAAGGTCGTTAGTCTCATTAAGTCAGTGATATTCCACCTAATTAGCACTAATAACATGATACGTGTAAACAAGCTTATCGACTGTGTGTGTGTGTGTGTGTCTGTGTGTGTGTGGAGTTAATATGAAAGTGTGGAAAAAAACGCAGAGAAGGATGTCTAGAAACACACACACACACACATAATGTTTCGGTTTCAACAGTAACATTTCCGTTCGTTTGTCTGAGGATGAACTCTGAGCGAGGTCGTGAGTCTAGACGAGGTCTGGGTTACAGAGGGAACCTGACTGACCCAGAAACCGAGAGAGAGACTTTAAAGAGTTTTAAAAGTGACTCGACTCGTGTGAAAGCTAAAATGTGAGGACAAGGAGGACACGGCGTACAGCTAAGCATGTCCTCGCAAGGTAAAGTGTGTAACTGTGTATGTTATTATTATTACCATCACCATCACACTCCTCAGATCAACACTATAGAGTTTTATACATGAGGTCACATCCTGCGTCCCCCAGAGTCTCCATGTGTTTATTATTAATCGATATTAATAACAGACAGAGAGACAGAAAGTTAGAGATACAAAGAAATAGGTGGACAAAAACAAAGAGATAGACAGAGAGAGCAAGACAAAACAAACAGACAGAGAGACAGACAGACAACGGTTTGGACAGAGAGATAGACAGACAGAGAGACAGACAGACAGAGACAGATAGAAAGAGAAACAGACAAACAGCTTTAGCGCACTATAATTATTATTAAATCATTACAGAATATTAATTTAATTTACTTTCTGAAATCCATCGATGTGAAAATATCCTGAGATTTTAAATCTGTAAATGTGTTTCTATACGGGTTTATTGACGTCCAGCTCGAACTGTGACTTTATAACATTGGACATAGTGAAAAGGATCTAGATCTAGAAATAAGTTTAATAATCTCACTAAGTTACATTATTTAATTTATTATTCAATTATTCAGTGTAGTTAGTTATTACAATCTTTACTAAAACAAGTTAGTTATCATTTTATTTAATTTAACCAGCTATTAGTTGTACATAAACAACAGTTATTTCATCTAGCCAAGTCGTTTTTTTTTTTTTTATTTATTTTTTTTACAATTATTCATTCATTAGTTTTTACATATTTATTCCTTTAAATATTTAATTGATTATATTGTTTGGTAGTTACTATCCAGGCCATTTTTGTTACATTATTTACCTCCTCAGTTTACTGCTTATCTATTGTAATAATATATAATAATTATACACAATTTACTTAATGTAGTCATTTTTACTCCGGTAGTTTAAGTTACTTTAATTGGGTAGTTAGTGTTTAACTCTGGTAGTTTGTTTTTAACTCGGATAGTTTGTGGTTTAACTCATGTAGTTAGTGTTTTAAATCGGGTAATGAGGATTAAACTCTGATATTTGACTAGTGACTTGACTAGTGATTTGACTTGGGTAGTTAGTGCTTAACTCAGGTGGTTTATTGTTTAACCTGGGTAGTTGGTCTGTTAACTTGGGTAGTTAGTTTTTTTTAAACTTGCAGTTAGTGTTTTAGCTTGGGTTGTTAAAGTTTAACTCTGGTAGTTAGTGTTTTTAGCTCCTATTAATGTGATTATACTGTATATTATTTAATTTCCTGTGATGAACTGATTACTCGATTAAACAGATTACAGTTGTTACTGTTACTCAGTAGCTCTTATTTATCAGCTTTTAAATTCATCCTGAGGTTGTTTTGTGCATGTGGTAACTAACAAGCATGATAATAAAGATAAAAACTTCATTATAGATAGGTCTTCTTTATGAACTTTTTAGATGAAACAAAATCTAATAACAAGGAACAGCAAAATAGCAGCAATTAAATCTAACTATTAATTAAAGCTTACAGATGGCGGAGGGTAATTATGGAAGTTAAGTTGCAATGAAAACTGTGATTAAAACTGAGGTTAAGTCTGCGGTGAAGGGCGTGGTCAAGTGGCAGAGACGGGGTCAAACAAAGTGTATGTGTGTAATTGTGTGTGATAGAGAGAATTTTACTTAAAAGTAATTTTCCACGTTCTCCTCAGGTGTGAATCCTTTCCCCCTTTGACTTTCGCGTCCTTCACATAACGGCTCTTGGCCACACCCCTTCCAGCACAAAGTCTTTCCTGAGTTAAGAGTGACATTTTCATGCACATGAAATTGTTGCCTGTGAAGACGTCTGTCATCCGGCTGTTCCTCCCTTCACTCCAGGATGTCTGACACACACACGTCAACAACTCACCAAGATCACAGGCTGCACCAGAACAAACGCCATGACGTCATCAACCAACTGACAGGTACATTTGTGCCAACTTTAATTTTAATATTTATGTTTGATTTTAGCGACAACATTCATTAATTGTTGCACCTTTATTAACTAACTAATAAAAAAAGATTAATGAATAAATGAATTTTTGCAATAACTAAAAAACAATCTGTCTGTTTGTTAATCCGTCTATTTACTGTATTTATTTAATGTCCATTAATTTGATCATCTGTTCATCTGTTTATCTCCCTCTATTGATCCCTCTATTAATCTGTGTATTGATTTATCTGTTTGTTTGTATGGCTTTTAAACTAATGCATAATCTTTTTATTTTTTTGTCGGTCAACCTAACTATCAATGTCTTTTTTTTTTTATCAGTCTGTAAATGTACCACCTTGTGGTGTCTGTTAATCTATCTAACTGTATCTCTGTCTGTTTGCTGATTCTGTTAATGTCAGTTAATCTGTCTGTTATTTTGTAAATCTGGCTGTATGTTACTGTAACATCTGACTACAAATTTGCATTAAACTTTTTTTTGTCTATTTTTTTACTTGTCAATCTGTTTGTTCATTTTTCTTTTTTAACCTGACTGTTAATCTGTCTGTTAATTTATCTAACTGTAAACATGTCTATTTATCGGTTTATTAATCGATTTATTAATTTGTTGATTTGTTTGCTTTATCTTAAATGTTCAATGTTTAATTTTTTCCCCTTAAGGTTTCGTTTTAGCTACAAAATATCCGTTACTTTGTAACCTCCTTCACGATGTAGCAGAGCAGGGGAGAGTGACGTCACGGTGAGAATAATGTCACATATATGCAAACTCGGTGCAAAACCAACTGTCACAAAAATAAACACAGATTGTGTGTGTGTGTGTGTGTGTGTGCGTAAGACGTGACCGCCAGTGCACTGGACTGTGTTTAAACACACCGTTACTGTACCTCAGTGCCCTACCCCGAGTGCCCTACCCAGGGCCCTTCTATTCCTTCTAGGGGCTATAGCATAATGCATTAGTGTGTACGTGTGTGAGTGTGTGTGTGTGTGTGTGTGCCTCTTTCTCTTTGTGTGTGGGTGATTTGATTCAGCATCGTTAATCTTAAGCCTCACCCAGAGCCTCGTTAGTCCAGGTGATTAATTAGGTAAGTGTGATCATTTATCTTCTAACACACATACACACACACACACACACAAACACGAATTGTGCTCTCTGGAGTCTGAAGGAGAGATCAGAATCGTGACGGCCTGTCAGCTGTCTGTCAGTATGATTGACGGGAATGCGAAACGTGATGAGGGGCGGAGCTTAATGATGCTTCATCTGATTTGGGAGAAAAGTGTCATCTTTCCATCACACGCCTCTCCCTCTCTTTCTGTGTCGAGCTCTCATTCTGTCTGTCTTTTCGTCTCTCTCTCTCTTCTCCACTTCCACACCTTATCTTTCTTTCCCTCTTTCTTTCACTCCTAGTATCCTTGACTTATTTTTAATGACTCTTTAATCTCTCTTCCGATAAATCTCCTGTTCATTCTCGCCTTCTTTGATTCCCGTCTCTGTTTTGTAATTTTCTCTTTAAACTCCCCTTTTATTTATTTATTTATTTATTTTTCCTTTATATTTTCTCTTTTATTTTCTTTGCCTAGCTTTTTTTCTTTAATCTCTCGTAATCTTTTTCCTTGTTTCTTCTCTTCTGCTTGTTACCTCTCTCTCTCTCTCGTGCTTTTCCTCTTACAGCATCGCTCATTTCTCTCTATCTTCCTCCATTTATCTGTCTCGTCCACCTCTCCTCCCTCTTTCTCGTTTTCCTTTTTTTCACTTTCACACTCAGGGTCTTCACTCTCACTCTCTCTTCTCCATACATCCATCACTGTCCTTTCTGAAACACAGATCAATCTATGTGTGTGTGTGTGTGAGTGTGTGTGTGTGTGTGTGTGTACCCCTTGGAGCAGTGAGTGAGGCGTATGTGGCCTTGCCCCCGTCTCCACACTCTTTCAGGTTGAAGTGAGTGCACTTCTCCCCGGTTCCTGCCACCACCTCGGCGTTGCGCCCTACGTCACGCACATCGCTCACGGAAATGAGACGCAGCACCTTCAGACCCACCGAATCCGACACGTAAAGCGAGTCGCTTACAGGATCCACCGCCAGGTAATACTGATGGACAGACCCTCCACTAAGAGAGAAAGAGAGATAGAGAGAGAGAGAGAGAGAGAGAATGTAGAAATAAGAGTACATTCTTTTTGTGTGTGTGTGTGTGTGTGTGTGTTCTGTAAGACGTACCTGTGCCGGATATCTCGATTCCTGCAAAAACAAAGAGAAAAACCTTAAATAAACAAACAAACAAATAAACAAATAAATAAGAACAGGTTCAAGCGAGTGCCGGAGTGAGGGAAATGGTTGCCACGGCGACCGACCTGAGCTCCAGCAGGTTGGCGCTGACTCCGTTCGGTAGGATCCTGCGGATGAAGTTGAAATCCCCGACGTAAATGCTCCCGTCCGGACCGCACGCTAAGGCTACGGGAGAGAACAGCTTCTGACTGGCCGCCGGGCCGTTACAGCTCGGGCAGGCGAGAGGACGGACCGCGCCCATCCCCATCACCGTGGCGATAAGCAGGGGCTGATGGGAAATGTACACGTTCTCCCCGTCGCCTTTGTAGAGGATTCCTGTAAAGAAGAAGACATGTTGTAATTAAAAAGGGAAGGATGTCTCATTATGTGTGTGTGTGTGTGTGTTTGTGTGTGTGTGTATTTGCACGTCTCACCGCTTTCCACGTGCAGTGTGTGATGTTTGTCGAGCGTCCAGCCGCCCAGCTGTGATGAGATCAGCTCGGCGCCCTGCATCTCCACCACACACTCCTCCCACAGGATGAAGTTCGGACACACCTCGTACTCGTAGCCTACAGAGACTACACACACACACACACACAGATGATGAAAGAGAAAGAGAGATACCACGTTAATTAAAATTTCCTGCTTATCACCACTTAGTCTACTGTGTATCTGTGCGTGTGTGTGTGTGCTTGTGTTGTGAGTAGAAGTCCAACTGTGAAAAGAGCTTAGTAATTACTCGGAGGTTAATCACATGCACACACACACACACACACACACACACACACACACAAAGATACTGACCGAAAGCGTGTGTGAGGCCGTTGACCAGCTGTCCGTACACGTCTGTCTTGTTCCAGCTGTAGACGTAGCTCAGATTCGGTTCAGCGGCGAACGACTTGGAGATCAGCGTCCCCTCCACACATACCGATACGTGGACCTTTAGCAGCCCCATGGGGATGATGGGCGGGGTCAGAAGCACGCGCAGGACAGACAGGTACCCCGGAGCACGAGATGACACGTAGCTCAACTTCACAAAACTTCCTGCCATCTCGATGTCCTCCTGAACCATCTAAAGGGACGGAGAAGAAACAGGAAGTGCACTCTCAGTCATCACCTGGATTACACTATTCTAATAACTCTGCATTCTAATTCGGTTGGAATGTCTTAATTAATCATTTTACTTAATTAATTAGTGCAGATGCAAACTGCCAAAACGCTTGATGATGTGTACAAGTCCCTGTCAATGAGCTGTTATTATAGAAACTATAAGGCTTTAGAAAGCATTCAAGTGGGCGTGGCACGACACCGGTGGTTTGGTACCTGTAGCTCAGGTATGACGGGTCCTCTTTCCTCACACTGTGCAGCAAACTGTGTGAGAGGAGCAGGAAGAACAACGGGACTTGGGCCAACCAGGTTCTTGTGTTCACATGTGGGGGGAGGAGCCTCAGACCGTGACATCGTTACTCTGTCGATGACAACAAAGCGGTTCCATGGCAACCAGAGGGAACGAGATTGAGGGAGAAAAGGCACTCGCTGGAAAAGCAGGGTCACGGATGTGCCCCCCACAGCCATTAGGTCGAAACTACAACAAAAGACACCAGACATTTGTTCTTTTGTAGATCTTATGCATTTTGAATGTGTGTGTGTGTGCGCACACTTGTTGATGTATGTGTTACCTTCCATCTTGCCGACTGAGTGTGAAACCATATTCAGGTTTCTGATGGAAAGTGATGTTCACACCAACCAGCGGAGTTCCATCAGTTGCAAACACACGACCTCTGATTACACACACGTGGCTGGAAGGAGACAGTTACCACAATCTGTTCAGAGTTACCCCAGAATTACCTCAGTGGGTATGTAAGTTACCTCAGAATTACTTTACTCAGAGTTACGTCCAGGATATCTCAGGTACTTCAGGTACCTCAGGGCTCATCCATAGTAACATCATACAGTAATTACTACAAACTGTACAGAAGCTTAGAGTTACCTAGAGTTACCTCAGATATCACAGAATTACCTTCAAAACGACATTGTCTACCTAGAGTTACCTCAGATATCACAGAATTACCTCAGAGCTACCTTAGAAATAACATTGTCTATCTATAGTTACCTCAGATATCACAGAATTACCTCAAAGTTACCTTCAAAAAGACATTGTCTACCTAGAGTTACCTCAGATATCACAGAATTACCTCAGAGTTACCTTAGAAATGACATTGTCTATCTATAGTTACCTCAGATATCACAGAATTACCTCAAAGTTACCTTCAAAATGACATTGTCTACCTAGAGTTACCTCAGATATCACAGAATTACCTCAGAGTTACTTCAAAATGACATTGTCTACCTAGAGTTACCTCAGATATCACAGAATTACCTCAGAGTTACCTTCAAAATGACAGTGTCTACCTAGAGTTAACTCAGATATCACAGAATTACCTTAAAGTTACCTTTAAAATGACATTGTCTACCTAGAGTTACCTCAGATATCACAGAATTACCTCAGAGTTACCTTCAAAATGACAGTGTCTACCTAGAGTTTCCTCAGATATCACAGAATTACCTTAAAGTTACCTTTAAAATGACATTGTCTACCTAGAGTTACCTCAGATATCACAGAATTACCTCAGAGTTACCTTCAAAATGACATTGTCTACCTAGAGTTACCTCAGATATCACAGAATTACCTTAAAGTTACCTTCAAAATGACATTGTCTACCTAGAGTTACCTCAGATATCACAGAATTACCTCAGAGTTACCTTCAAAATGACATTGTCTACCTAGAGTTACCTCAGATATCACAGAATTACCTCAGAGTTACCTTCAAAATGACATTGTCTACACAGAGTTACCTCAGATATCACAGAATTACCTCAGAGTTACTTTCAAAATGACAGTGTCTACCTAGAGTTAACTCCGATATCACAGAATTACCTTAAAGTTACCTTTAAAATGACATTGTCTACCTAGAGTTACCTCAGATGTGTAGATGTGATGTGCGTGGAGTTGTCCATATTGTCCATGGATGTATAAAGATTGATTGATTCACAGTTCTCAAAATCAATCAATCAATCTTTATACATCCATGGACAATATGGACAACTCCACGCACATCACATCTACACTACATGTTCACGTTTACATTCTGGACCATTACACAAAGTCACTTTAATAACCACTGCACAAAGTCACTTTTTCTATGCATACTTGCACAAAATTATATTTCTATGTATACAATATATTTCTATTTTCAGGTTCTATTTTTTCTAGTTAAATTTTTATTTAAATTTTTTATCATATTTCTTATATTGATATTTATTACTTATACGTTTTATTTCGCTTTTTAAGGTCACTGGCGGTCGTGTAAGCATTTCACTACATTTCGTACTGTGTATGACTGTGTATGTGACAAATAAAATTTGAATTTGAATTTGAATTTGAGATATCACAGAATTACCTCAGAGTTACCTTCAAAATGACATTGTATACCTAGAGTTACCTCAGATATCACAGAATTACCTTAGAGTTACCTTCAAAATGACATTGTCTACCTAGAGTTACCTCAAATATCACAGAATTACCTCAGAGTTACCTTAGAAATGACATTGTCTATCTACAGTATAGTTACCTCAGATATCACAGAATTACCTTAAAGTTACCTTTAAAATGACATTGTCTACCTAGAGTTACCTCAGATATCACAGAATTACCTCAGAGTTACCTTCAAAATGACAGTGTCTACCTAGAGTTGCCTCAGATATCACAGAATTACCTTACAGTTACCTTTAAAATGACATTGTCTACCTAGAGTTACCTCAGATATCACAGAATTACCTCAGAGTTACCTTCAAAATGGCATTGTCTACCTAAAGTTACCTCAGATATCACAGAATTACCTCAAAGTTACCTTCAAAATGACATTGTCTACCTAGAGTTACCTCAGATATCACAGAATTACCTTAGAGTTACCTTTAAAATGACATTGTCTACCTAGAGTTACCTCAGATATCACAGAATTACTTTAGAGTTACCTTCAAAATGACATTGTCTACCTAGAGTTACCTCAGATATCACAGAATTACCTCAGAGTTACCTTCAAAATGACAGTGTCTACCTAGAGTTACCTCAGATATCACAGAATTACCTCAGAGTTACCTTCAAAATGACATTGTCTACCTAGAGTTACCTCAGATATCACAGAATTACCTCAGAATTACCTTAAAAATGACATTGTCTATCTATAGTTACCTCCGATATCACAGAATTACCTCTGTTACCACAGAATTACCTCAAAGTTACCTTCAAAATGACATTGTCTACCTAGAGTTACCTCAGATATCACAGAATTACCTCAGAGTTACTTCAAAATGACAGTGTCTACCTAGAGTTACCTCAGATATCACAGAATTACCTTAAAGTTACCTTCAAAATGACATTGTCTACCTAGAGTTACCTCAGATATCACAGAATTACCTTAAAGTTACCTTTAAAATGACATTGTCTACCTAGAGTTACCTCAGATATCACAGAATTACCTTAGAGTTACCTTCAAAATGACAGTGTCTACCTAGAGTTACCTCAGATATCACAGAATTACCTCAGAGTTACCTTCAAAATGACATTGTCTACACAGAGTTACCCCAGATATCACAGAATTACCTCAGAGTTACCTTCAAAATCACATTGTCTACCAAGAGTTACCTCAAATATCACAGAACTACTTTGGGGTTACCCTCAAATCACACTGGTTACCTCAGATAAGACAGAAATATTCTCAAAAGTTACCTGAGTTACAACGGAATTACCTTGGAATGATGGGAATGCACACAAAACGACATTGGTTACCTAAAGTTACCTTAAATACCACAATTACCTCAGTTACCTTCAAAATAAAATCAGTTACCTAGAGTTACCTCAGATAGCACAGAATTGCTTAAAAGTTACCCTTAAAATCACATTGGTTACCTTAGATAGAACAGAATTACTCTCAAAATCTCATTAGTTACACAGAGCTACCTCAGATACCACGGAATTACCTCTGCTACCGTAGAGAGCCATGTTTTACCACTGAGTTTCATCAGAGTGACCAAAATTACCTTATAGTTGCCTTAGAATGACCTTAGAAATACATGGAATATCTCACCTCTACCTCCAAATTACCTGAGGTATCCCAGTTACATTTGAATCACACCAATCTAAATGAGTCAAGTTACCCCAAATTAGTTGCCCTAGAATGATGTCAGAATGACCAGAATCATATTTTTATTTGTCAGAGTGAGTTATTACTGAAATGACCTCAGGTTTACTCCAGATTACCCTCAGTTATCCCAGAATGACCTTAGCGTTACCCATGCTCCATTAGAATGACCCAATTTACCTCATATTTTCCGCTAAATTACCTGAGCTACGCCAAATTACATATTATCCGCCACATCAAAATGAACGTAAATATCGCAAAAATAATGTTATCACAGCATAAATTACGGCAGTTATAATGTCAGATTAACACAGCTATATCCAAAAGACCTCAGATTTACCTTAAAAATTCAGCTAAATATTTGTGTAGCTTTTATTACATAATTAAATGTTATTATTATTATTATTTTTAATATTATTATTATTATTATTGTTTTTTACTTCAGGTAGAATGGTGTTATAAAATTAAAAGTTACCTGCTGTCCCACTGCACATCTCCTGGCAGTGTGTGTGTGTTCCCGGCAAGAAATCGAACTCGCTCAAAAAACGATGCTGGTGGGTGTGGCCTAAAAGAGGCGGGGCTCTGCTGGATGATATCACGAGGGTCAGGTGAACCCTGACAGAGTGGAGAGTTAACACACACCTGCTGACCACAACAATCCGGGTCTGTACAGTCCACTAAGCCATCTGGAACACACACACACACACACACACGCACACACACACACTCAAATTCAAATTTAAATTCAAATTTTTATTTGTCACATACACTGGTATGCAGTGAAATGCTTACACGACTGTTTGTGACCTAAAAAGTAGAAAGTAGAAATATGTAAAAATACGTGAAAATGTAAAAGAATAAATTGTATAAATAAAGTAAATAAAGTATATAAAATGTGTGGTGTGTGTGAGGCGCAAACAGCAGCAGTGCGGGTGGTCATGGAGTGTGAAATGAAATGACTGTATTGTCCATCTTTAAAGTGCAGAACGCACTCGTCCATGTACTTGTACGTTATGAAGTGTTTGTATGAAAATATGTATTTGTATGACTGTACATTTTAACAGCAAAGTGTGTATGTGTGTGTGTGTGTGTGTGTGTGTGTGTGTGTGTGTTCTAATTGTTTTGGTCCAATAAAGAAGATCTCTGTTTACATCCTAGTTTAAGAAATGCACAACACATAACATAACATAATTCTGTGTGTGTGTGTGTGTGTGTGTGTGTGTGTGCGCGCGCATTTGTGTGGTGTGTGTTTTTTCTCTGCAATCTAATAAAAGAAAGTCCTTCACGCCATTTTTCTCCCCCAGATGATGTAATGAATGCCTGTCATTTGCTGACCACGCCCCCTCCTCATTAACCCCACCTCTTCATTTACCTCCGTCATTATCGCTGCTATCACCACACTGCGTCTCCATGACGACGTTACAGCCATCTCCGCTCCAGCCGGGTTGGCATATACATCTCCAGCCAAACTGGCCGAGGACGCACCGGCCGTTACTGTTACACAGACCGGGACACACACCTGAGCGAGGAAGAGAGGAAGAGAGATGAGACAGGTGCAAATGTGTGAGTATGTGGGTGTGTGCTTTTTATTTAATGCCTACTTCTAAAAGGTCACATGACCTACCTTTATCCAGCAAATCCTGGTAATGAGCTAGGGAGAGAGAGAGAGAGAGAGAGAGAGTGGGAAAGGATAAGAGTGAGTGCATTATGTATGTAGATGCAGACACACACACACACACACACACACACACGAACACACATGAACACATGCACACACACAACAATATTCTGAAGTGAAAATGGCCTTTTGTGTGTGTGTGTGTGTGTGTGTGAGAGTTAGCATGAAGTTGATTTCTTTTTTTTTGCAGTCTCGCAGCCTTGAGCAACTGTTACCTCCTGATCGCTCTGAGAAAAAGAGAGAGGAAGAGAGAGAGAGAGAATGAAAGAAAGAAAGAAGAGTCTTACATACACACACTCACAAACACATGCACACATGCACACACACACACACACACACATGTATGCCTACCGATGGTACAGTGTTCTCCCTCCCAGCCGGCGTGACACACACACTGCCCGTCCCTGCACTCCCCATGCTCCTCGCAGATTGGATGACAGGCCTGCTTGTCACAGGATGGTCCCACCCACCCCTCTTCACACTGGCACCGCCCACTGACACACATGCCATGGACGCTACACGGCACAGGACACACCTCTGCAAGGACACGAAGAAAAAGAGAGAGATGTTAATAAAAAAAAAAAATTAAACGGGAGAAAAGAGGAATATGAGGTAGAAAAAGAAAGAAAGACAGTCCACTAAAAATGAATGAAAGTGAAATTATAAAAGAATTGAAGGAAAATGAGTGGGAGAAACAAAATAGAATAAAAAGGAGAATAAAGACAAAAAAACTAAATAAATAAGAAAAGAAGTGATAAAGAATTAAAGAAAGAGCTACACAAAGATATAACACACTTCCCTTGTGTCTAATGCTTATGAATAAAACATGCAGTAAAAGTTCATTACACACTGCTGTGCATGCATGTGTGTGTGTGCGTGTGTGTGTGTTTAAGAGAAGTCAGTTTCAATAATCAGTTAATGATGCTGAAATGGTCTGGAACATTAAGAAAAGCTATTAAACATGACTGACACACTCGTCCGTCACACTCCTCCCCTCCTCTCACCCGTTCATCTCACTTTTTATTCTCTCTCTCTCTCTCTCTTCTCTTTCATTTCTCCTCTTATTCTTCTGCTCTGGGATCTACTGAAGGATAAATCACCTGCTTTAAGGGTTTTCAGTCGAGCTCTCATTAGCAGGTCGAGAGAAACGGCGTATCCTCCACCGAACCCCAAATTATGATTTTTTGTTCTTTTTCTTCTCTGTGAGCTGATTAAAGATCCAAACCTCAAACCTCAAAGTGCCCTTAAAGGTTTTTCTTCCAAAAGAACCCTGATAAACAAAACTAAACTGTAAAAGGTTTTCTTTGTCAGTGTCGAAATCACTGCTGGATAAAATGAAACGCGCACGTTTCAAAGCTACACTTAGCATGATTCTAAGCTGCTAAACTGTAGGCGCACTAATACTTATTAGCATCGATACCTTTGTAGATTTAGTGCAAAGATAACTAAGTTCATTAAATGAAATGCTACAAAAAATAACCTTAGCCATGTAAGTTTGGACAAAATAGTTTCATACAGGAAGTTCAGTTTAATATTACCGTACACCTGTAATATTCGCTCAAAAAACTTTAGTGAAGAAACTATATTCCATGAACTTCAAAAAACCTAAGCAAGCAAAATAACTTTGAGTCTAGCCAAACCTATCTATAATTTTTTTAAATAAGCGTACAAAAAAACAAATACAGTATGAGATTATTATGCTTATTTCAAGTCAATGTTAATAAAATTGTTAAGCAAAAATGTTTTTTTCTTTTGGCATATAAGTTTGCTTTTTTCAAGAAATGAATTCTTAAAACATTATTTGCTAATAGAACAAGTTTTTTTTTTGCTTAAAATGTTAGTACAGTTTAATTAGAAATAAACCTTACAATCTTATTATAAAAAAGAGCCGATAAAATTAACTACATTTACGATATTGTTACTTGCTAAGATATAATTTTTGCAGTGTTGAATTAAAAATAGAAAAAGTTCTTTTAAAAATTTTACTGCAAATTTTGATCCTGTAACATTAGGTCATGAACTATAGACCAGACTTTTTAGGCCAAAAGTCCAGAAACAATATTCTAGGAAATTTTATTCAATAACCATAAAACAAATTTTTCAAGTTCTCTAAACCAGCAACTTCAACACAGTAGTTTTAACCCCGGCCCTGTGATCCAGTGCCAAAGCCCAGGAACTTACATTTACTAACCTTAAAAAAACATTAGTACAATTTTGGTTTAGCTGTTTCATTTAAAAAAACTGTAAACTAGGTATTTTTTATTAAAAGACGTTAGTTTAGGAAAATTAGTCCAGGAACCAATAACCCAGTATAAACATTTTTTTTTCAATGTTTTTTTCTTTCATTTCTTATTTCAATTCTTGAATATTCCATTTACAATTCACATTAATGTTCCATTAAAAAATGAATATTGTATACATTTAATTTTGCATCCCATTTTTAAGTTTATTTAAAAATTATTGTTCAGGTTTTCCTTTTTATATTACTATTCTTTCCCTTTTATCTTAAGCAACATTGTTGCTACAGAACCATGCCAATGATTCCCACGGCAAACTTTAAATTTATAGTGAAAGAGAACCGCAATAATTTAAATATTTGCATACTTGTGAAGTTAACGGGTTTAAGAAGATTTATTAATAGGCTTGTGGCAGCCGGCAGCATAACTGGTGCCTCCAGCTTGTTCGGGCAACCAGTTGTGGCGCAGTAACACACCATGTGCCTGATAAAATCTTTATCATATTTAATCACAATATTAGAATTTTAAAACCTATATAACATGCTGATGTGGTCCCACTCAATCATGGCCTATCTTTCCTTCTTCCTCTTCTCTCTGGTTATCTTTCGCTTTATTGTCCTGATGTAAAATCAATCATATATATTTATATAATGAGGCAACACTTTCCACCAGGCTTGTATTCATAAATCACTGCGTTTGCGCTCCGGCAGTTAGGATGATTTATGAATTCAGGCTTGGCGGAAAGTCTCCCGTTTTCTGGAAGCCGTCTCTCTCAGTTTCCCTCCTCGTCTCATTCCTCGTCTCTCTGAATATCATTCTTCATCGATACATACCGCGTTACACGTGATCGCGGGTCGATACACACCTCATCATATCTAATCACTGATCAATGACATCCGCAGCATCGTCTTACAACGAAATCAATCCAACAAACCTGTTTTAAGGAGGAAAGTGAAGTTTTTAAGTCAATAGTAATTGCGTCAGCACATTTTACTCGCATAAAGATCGTTTGCAGAAACTTGGAAGCAGAAAAGAAATTTTTTAAAAATTCTTCCAGTTTTCCTTCTTTACTTGCCAGCTTTTGTTTTTCTTTTTTCAACTTTATCTCTTAATCTTTTAGTTACCTTTGACCAGAAACTTAAGCCTAACTATTACAGCCCAGGAACTTAAGCCTAGTTTCCATAGTCCAGCAACTTAAACCTAGTTTTCATTGTCAGGAACTTAAGCCTAGCTTTCATAATCCAGGAACTTAACCATAGCTTTCATAGTCCAGGAACTTAAGCCTAGATTTCATAGTCCAGGAACTTAAGCCTAGCTTTTATACAGTAATCCAGGAACTTAAGCCTAGCTTTCATTGTCCAGGAACTTAAGCCTAGATTTTATAGTCCAGGAACTTAAGCCTAGCTTTCATACAGTAATCCAGGAACTTAAGCCTAGCTTTCATTGTCCAGGAACTTAAGCCTAGCTTTCATTGTCAGGAATTTAGGCCTAGCTTTCATTGTCAGGAATTTAGGCCTAGACTTCATAGTCCAGGAACTTAAGCCCAACTTTCATAGTCTGGGAACTTAAGCCTAGACTTCATAGTCGGGGAACTTAAGCCTTGCTTTCATGGGCACTTTGGATTATAAATATTATTGTGTAAATGTATTTGTAACCTTGCTAGCAAAATACAACCAAAGAAATTTAACTCAACATCTTTCAACGAAAAACTTAAACCTTTTCCTAAGGTCAGGCTCCGCACTTAAACCTTTTCCTAAGGTCCGGCTCCGCACTTAAACCTTTTCCTAAGGTCAGGCTCCGCACTTAAACCTTTTCCTAAGGTTAGGCTCCACACTTAAACCTTTTCCTCAGATTTTGGCTCCAACCTTGTTTTTCCAGACTAAAGTTCTCGAATGTTAGCCCCTCGACACACTCTCGCCATAAAGCTTTTCCCAAAGTGAGGCTCAACCACCCAGGAATGACCAAAGTATGACCAAAGTGTGTGTGTGTCTGTGTGTGTGTGTGTGTCTAACCTGTAGAGCAGTCGGTTCCAGTCCAGCCCTGCTCACACTCACACACCCCTGTTTCCGGATGGTACGCCCCGTGTCTCGAGCACTGCTCCTTACAGGCCGGGAGAGGATTCTCACACATCTCTCCGCCCCATCCGGCAGAACACACACACTCCCCACGGACACACACACCTCGTCCTGAACATGTGGGGTCGATGCAGTCCACTGCAACACACACACACACACACACACACACACACACACACACACAGTTACAGTTCATTTAATTCACTCTAGGCAGATCTACCAAAATGTGTGCACGCTAGAGGATAAAGAAATAAAGCGAGTGTGTGTTTGTGTGTGTTGCTCATACACACCTTCCTCACAGTTGTTGCCTTTAAAGGCTGGTGCACACACACACACTCCTTCGACACACTCTCCATTGTTGGAGCAGGTGGGATCGATACACTGGCCGTCCTCCACTTCACACTCTGCTCCCTTCCAGCCGGCGTGACACACACACACACCCTTATCGTATTCGCCGTTTCCACTACACAACACCGGGCATGAGTCTGAAACACACACACACACACACACACACACACACAGGTTTTGATGGAGTGTATAGAGCACCGTCAGGTTTGTGTAACATTTGTGTTATGTTACTTGTTGTGTTGTACCAATGTTTATTATGCATTGTTATGTGTGTGTGTGAGTGTGTGTGTGTGTGTGTGTGTGTACCTTTCGAACAGTCTGGTCCGAGGAAACCGGTGAAGCAGTGACAGTGACCGGAAACACACTCTCCATTCCCGTTACAGTTTGTTGAACAACCATCACTCATTTCTGAACACACACACACACACACACACACACATACACACACACACACACACACACGCACACACACACACTAGATTACCAAGTATACCATTTACCATTTAGGAAAAGTTTTGCTCAAAAAAAAAAAACTTCTTAAATGTGGCAAAAAGCCTTATTGATTTTGTTGTGGGTGTGTAAGTGTGTGTGTGTGTATAAGAGTGTGTTATACTGGAGTGTGTGCTATAGAGAAGTGTGTGTAGGTCAGCTTTTCCCGTTGCACATCACTGAAGCATTGCTTTCTATTACAAAAATAGACGAAAAAAGAAGTTTTTGCTGTGGTGGTTTGTGACCCGTGATATCTGTGTGTGTATGTGTGTGTGTGTGTGTGTGTGCATGTGTGTGTGAATGAAAAAATGAGACACAGCAATGAAAAACTGCGTAGGTGAACGAGTCTGAGTTTAAAGCACGAAGGAAGTTTGTGTTTATGTGTTGAGGCTGTAAAGTACATTAAGAAAATGAAAAATAAAAACCATCAGCAATGTGAGTTCCATTGCACTAAACCCCCATGGTGAGGTGTGTCAGAACGAACACACACACACACACACACACACACACATAGAGTGACGTGGCTGTGTAAACGTGTGTGTATATGCACACAACGTGTGTGTGTGTGTTAAGCGGAAAAGGTTTTTTACTTGCTCCGATTCTGAAATAACAAACTGCAATTGCAATAATTAGCTTATAATTACTTATAACGCTCAAATCATAAACGCTCGATGTCAGTTATGAGAGCATATTAAAGCCGTCGCAATGAATCTCATTTCCATTCAGAGAAATCGTTACTGCACAAATCAAAGAAGCAAAAACATAAATAAATTCATGACAACAATTAAATGAAATTATTCAGACCATAGACATGGAGACAGGGGGAAAAGGAGACAAATAGAGAAGAAGAAACATAAAAAGACAGACGGGAATATTGATGGAAAAATCAAGCATCAGGAAGAGAAAGAAAAAAAGGGATAGATGTGGGAGTTTACAGAAAGCAATACAGGTACAGAAAGACTAGATTACGAAAGAGAGAGAGAGAGAGACAGGAAAAGAGAGAGATGAGCATTAAGCCAGAGAGAAAACGAGACATCTACAGAGAGACAGAAAGGAAGAAAGAAGACTGTTATAGAGAAAGACAGGTAGAAAAATGAGACAGGACTTGAAGAAGATGGGTATAGAGGTTGACAGTAATGAGACATGTACATAGAGAGATGGGGATAAAGAGACTTATATACAGACAGAGAGAGAGAGAGAGAGAGAGAGAGAAACAGGGATGAAGGCAGAGAGGTATGAAGATAGACAAGCAGGGAAAAAAGACAGGTATAGAAAGAGACAGAAAACAAGACAAAGATAAGTATCGAAAAAAAGAGACTGGTGTAAAAGGAGACAGGGAACGAAAAAGATGGGTGTGAAAAGAGAGACAGAGCGACTGATTTAGACAGACAGACATCCCAAATGAGACAGGTATAAAAAAAAGAAAGGACATGAAAGATACTGATGTAAAGGCAGATAGATAAAAGTCAGACATGTTAAAATGTCAACACAGGGAGACAACGAGAGAGAGAGGGAGAGAGACATATAACAAGTTATAAAGATGATAGGCAAATGATGAAGCAGGCAGAGGAAGACCAGTATAGTGAAAGGTGGGTATGAAGAAAGACATGCAGATGAGAGAGAGAAAAAGACTGTACAAGAAGAGACAAGTATCAAGATGGACAGACAGACCATGAGACAGGCAGAAAGAGACTGGTATAAAGAGAGACATGTATGAAGATATAGAGTCAGGCAATGGGACTGGTACAGTACAGAGAGAAAGAGACAGGTATGAAGATAGACAGGCAGACGACGAGACTGCTTTAGAGAGAGACAGGTATGATGATGGACACGCAGGCAATGAGATACCTGCAGAGAGAGAGAGACATGCACTGAGTGAGAAAGGTACAGTATGAATATACAGGTGAAACTCAAAAAATTAGAATATTGTGCAAAAGTTAATTTATTTCAGTAATGCAACTTAAAAGATAAAACTAATACATGAGATAAACTCATTACATGCAAAGTCAGATATTTCGAGCCATGATTTGTCATAATTGAGATGTTTATGGCCTACAGCTCATGAAAACCCCAAATCCACTCAGAAAATTAGAATATTACATGCAATCAATAAAACAAGGATTGTACGTAGAACATATTAGACCTCAGAAAAGTATAAGTATGCATATGTACTCAGTACTTGGTATGAGCCCCTTTTGCAGCAATTACTGCCTCAAAGTGGCATTGAACCTTATGGAAGACCAGGATGCTTTAATAGTGGCCTTTAGATCTTTTGCATTGTTCGGTCTCATGTCTCTCTATTCATGATTCGGTCTCAGATTCTCTATGGGGTTCAGGTCAGCCGAGTTTGCTGACCAATCAAGCACAGTAATCCCACAGTCATCGAAACAGGTTTTGGTGCTTTTGGCAGTGTGGGCAGGTTCCAAGTCTGTAAAATGAAGTCAGCATCCCCATAAAGCTCGTCTGCGGAAGGAAGCATGAAGTGCTGCAAAATCTCCTGGTAGACAGCTGCGTTGACCCTGGACTTAATGAAGCACAGTGGACCAACACCAGCAGATGACATGGCTCCCCAAATCAACACAGACTGTGGAAACTTCACACTGGACTTCAAGCATCTTGCAGTGTGTGCCTCTTCATTCTTCCTCCAGACTCTGGGTCCTTTGTTTTTAAATGAGATGCAAAAGTTGCTCTCATCAGAAAGAGGACTTTGGACCACTGAGCAACAGACCAGTTTTTTTTTTTTTTCTTTAGCCTAGGTTAGACGCTTTTGTCGTTGTTTGTTGTTCAGGAGCAGCTTGACAAGGGGAATACGACATTTGAAGCCCATGTCCAGGATCCGTCTGTGTGTGGTGGCTCTTGATGCACTGACTCTAGTCTCAGTCCACTCCTTGTGAAAGTCTCCAACACTTTTAAATGGCCTTTTCCTGTCAGTCCTTACCAGGCTGCGGTCCTCCCTTCTGCTTGTGCACCTTTTCCTTCCACACTTTTCCCTTCCACATAACTTTCTATTAATGTGATTTGATACAGCCCTTTGGAAACATCCAACATTTTTGCAATCGCCTTTTGAGGCTTTTCCTCATTATGGAGGATGTCAGTGATGGTTTTCTGCACAACTGTCAGGTCAGCAGACTTTCCTATGATTGTGCTTCCTACTTAACCAGACTGAGAGGCCATTTAAAGGCACAGGAACCTTTTGCAGGTGTTATGGCTTAATTAGCTAATTAGAGTGGGACACTTTGAGCCTAGAATATTGAACCTTTTCACAATATTCTAATTTTCCGAGATCGTGGATTTGGGGTTTTCATGGGTTGTAAGCCATAATCATCTCTATTATGACTTGAACTATCTTGCATTACTGAAATAAATGAACTTTTGCATGATATTCTAATTTTTGACCACCACCGCTCCCGCCACCACAATTGCCGCCGGCAGTGAGTCGATTCAGGAAGCACGCAGCAATGAGACTGAAATAAGGCCAGAGGAAGTTAGGAATCCCCCGAACAGCCTGGACATCACTGTGAGTTTCCCTAAATTTTGCACAGCGTAACCTTGCGTGTCTGCATTGGTCTAATGGCCCTCCTACCAGAGCAACCACTCAATGTTGCCTCGTCTTGGGATTTCAACCCTCCGGACTCCTGTCATTTTTTTCCTTAACAGCTGTAGCTTCTGACAGGCCTCTCAGCTCCGGGATCAGCAGTGCAACACTAGAGCAATTTCATCCATGTATATTCGACAAGTTTTCAGGGGCAGAGTTTGACGGATTTCACAACTGAGCTTTGCACACTTGACATTGAGAGTCAGTGTAATGGAAAAGCATTGCTAATGACTTTATAATAGATTCACCAAGGGCATCGAGGAAGATCTATCTTATCAGGATCATGAAAAAACTCAATAGAGCGATTGATCTCCAGGACGATCCGGCTGGATCATTGACAGAGGCAGCGTATGGAGAGCTCAGAGCTGGGAAGCAGGCTCAATTCCACCTCTTTACACTGACCCGAGGCAATTGGTCAGGGCTGGTATACACAGAGTATATTGTGATGCGGAAGTCGAGTTGCCACTCTCTGATTGTCTTCCAGTAAATGGACTGTAAACTATACTCAAGTAACACAGAATTTAGAAACCTTTCTGTCAATCAGCTTCAGCAAACATTTTATTCTGGTTTGAGTGGCCAGGAGTGGTAGACCTGGAGATTTTACCGCTGGAAAGAGTATACCGCAGGAAAGGAAGTTGGTCCTAGACATTTACTAGAACGTAGTAAATGTAGATTATCAAACTGGTAGCTTTTTGGGAGGAAATTCTGGAACAACCCCAGAGATCATGAGCTCAGGGTCCTTGAAATAGGAGTGGTTTCTCCGGTAGTCTGTGTGCTTGTCGATGTGTGTGTGTGTGTGTGTGTATATGTGCATGTGTTCTTACCTACAGCTGTGCTCTGCACCTTCACCTGCTCCGGTTTTCTGCCGTCATTATAAACACCGATGTGCCACGTCCCTGCGTCCAGATACTCCATAAACACCGTCGCCATGGCAACGCTCCGTCCATCCTGCTGCTGCTGCTTCCCATCCAGCAGTTTCACGAAATCGAACTGCACACACACAAATAAACAAACAAATGCATACACACACACACACACACACACACACACACACACACACACGCACAAATTGTTACCTGTTTCCATCTGCATCCCACTTTCCATCTGTCTCTGTCGCTCTACCTTTATCTCTCCATGTCTCTGTTACTTTCTGTGTCTATCTGTCTTTACATTAATGTCTCACTCACACACACACACACACACACACACACACACACACACACACACACACACACACACACACACAGGGGACATTTACGTCCTTCACCAGTGGCTCCTATTTTCTTTCTTTCCAATTAATACGCAGGAGTGTGTGTTATGACAATCATTCTGCTTGAATTTCATTACTGACACTCTGACTCTGTGTGTGTGTGTGTGTGTGTGTGTGTGTGTGTGTTTTGAACCTCTTGGTCACCCACACACTCTCTGAGTGTTCGGTTACATAAACATATGTCTGAGCATATGGGTGGGTCACACTGCGTTCATTGAAATTCAACACACACACACACACACACCACATACACACACACACACACACACACACATAGATTCAGAGCCCACTTCATTAACAGGCACTAATTATCCGCTCCTCTTGCTTTTGCCTCCGCCTACATATGCAATCACACACACACACACAAACACACACACACACACACATATCCAGAAAAAGCAAAGCGCAACGAGGAGCTTAGAATTGAATTATGCACGTCTATAATTTTCTTAACGATGTGAATGGTTCATCTGGAAGATACCGCTGCTAACGAGCTTTAATTAACGAGTGGAACTCGTCCGCTGCCAAATCATTAGGAACACAGAACATTGCGCCAATTATCGGGATTAAAAAACGATACGGAGATGATGTAGGACTTTGAGCCAAACACCCAATTCTGGCTTCTGAACCAAGTGTGAGGGTGTGTGTGTGTGTGTGTGTCATATATGAGCAATTTAACATGTGTGTCTTTACGTGAGTGTGTTTTCTGTGTGTGTTTCCTCGAGTGTTAGTGTCATCTATGAGTATGTGTGTGTGAACTGTTTTTTTTTTTACTGTTTGTGTCCTTGTCTCTGTTTGCATATGTATGTCTTTATCTGAGGGTGTGTGGGGGTGTCCTTACGTAAGTGTTTGTTCTCACCTGTGTGTGTGTGTGTGTGTGTGTGTGTCCTTTACAAAGTAAGTGTGTGCCCTAACATAAGTGTGGTTCATTACCTTTGTGTGTGTGTATGTATATATATATACATATATATATATGGTGTGTATGTGTGTGAGAGGACATACCTGTGTGTGTGTGGGTGGTGTATTCCTCCGGCCATAAATGCCCAGCAGCGCAGTGTGTGTATGAGTGACGTTAAATCGAATGAACTCTGGATGCTGCAGAGCCATGCTGAACCTCCAGAAGCTGCTGGGTGGAATGACCTGGAGGAGACGACCTTTCACCTCAACCTCACCTACATCGTAGCCCCGCCCACGAGGCCAGACCTCCTTATCTGCAGAATAAGAAACATATGTAAATTAGAGCGAAGCCGTGCAGAAGGACGGAGAACGGTGACCTGGTGACATGATCCAGAATGACCTGGAGTACCCTTAAACGAGAAATAATGACCTGTAGTACACTTAGATGTCTGAAATCTAGAATTATTTTGAAAAGCCTTAAAAATGTCTAGGTAATAAAGGATGACCTAGAGTAACCTTAAACGACCTAGATGATCTAGAATGACCTAGAGTAACCTTACAAGGTCTAGGTGATCTAAAATATCCTGAGTTGTCCTGAATGATCTATGTGATCTAGAGTGATCGGGAGTGTCCTTAAATGATCTAGAATGGTACGCACATTTATCCTTTACAGACCCACAGTGGTGGGAGAAATCAGTCATGCTCTAAAGAATCCAGAAACGTCCAGAATAGTAAAAGCTGATCTAGAGTGATGATAGGAAGAGCAAAAGACGAGTAGAGTTTGTACAGTACAGGTGTGTCAGTGTTGGACACTGAAAACTGTCTAAAAAAAGGATGTTTAAAATGTAGGGCATGAGCAGGGTTCTCTCATAGGACCGTTTGTTCTTTCTTTAACTTGACGAACAGAACATGGTGATTATTCCTCTGTTTAATACGTTGTTAAAACAATCTGAGTGAAGCGGTTTCCTGCGGTAGGCCGCGGACGCTGCTCATTCCCTCCGAGCTGTCAGGTGGATTATTAACAGATTATGAGTCTGCAGGTAAGCGTGTCCTCTGAGCTCGCCGCGACGCCCCATTAAACATCAAACCCCACAGCTTATTGGTTATTACACTCCAGTCCACTGTACAGTGACAATATCCAAGTGTGAGACACAAACACAAACACTACGTGACACATTACAGAAAGCTGTGTATGAGAACCCGAGCCCTAATCGCAGCGATAAATCAAATAACGTCAAAAAACAAATACGCAGTACAAAACAGGGCGTAGAAATACCAACCCCGCACAAGGAGACTAACCCTGCGATATTAGCGGCTGGGGGAAAATCACACCTCCGGAGCCAAATAGGTCACGGTGGCGCTGACAGTGCTTCTGTGGTTTAGTGTTTTTCCTGCTTTAGCACACCTCATCAGTCAACACTGATGAGTTCGAGCAGAAAAAAAACGTGTAATTATGCAAATTTAGCCAGCCCTGCTTTAGCGCATCCTCTGATTTAGATTTAGCAATGTGCTCGCCTTGTCTGGGTGAAAGCTATTGATTTTTTTCTCCCTTTATGTATATGTGTGTGTGTGTGTGTGTGTGTGTGTGTGTGATGTGTGCATGTGTGTTAAAAACAACCCGCCACTGAAAGTTATTCTTACAGAGTCGCCAGAGGATGTAATTTCACAAGCGAGTCATTTGCATTTGGTCGCTCGTTTAAAGGCAGCATGGTCTTTCTTTCTCTCTCTCTCTCTCTCTCTCTCTCACTCTTTCTCTGCGAACACAGGCAGGATTTTTCCCCCACAGGCTATGTTAAAAACTTAATTTATTATATTACACTCGGCCAAGCTGGTGAAAGCGGTGCTGTGGATGGCTCAGAGATATGAATGTGTTTTCTTATTCCCTCTCTTGTTTCTCTGACGGAGGAACGAGACCAAGTCCTCCTAGAAAAGGCCACGCTGGTCACTTGCGCGAGTCAGGTTGAAGGCTAGCATTTTCTTTGTTTTTTTTCTTTTTTTTAATATATTTTTTTCAAGCATGTTTTGCTGAAATGAACCGTGCCATTTTAAAATGCCACCATTTGCAATGACGCCCCGAGCACGAACTCCGACAACAAAACTGTCAGATTTGAAGTTTTATAGAGTTTGATACGCGCTGTGTAAGAGAAAGAGAAAACGCATGCAGGTAATGCACAGCACATTAAGGTAGCCTCCACAGACTCAGCTATTTAAAAGGAGTTACTATGAATTAATTAGTACAGCTGCTGTACTATGGGGTAACGATATACATCAGGTGACCTCTAACCTTATGGACAGTGCTCAGAACTTTCCTCATATGGTGGCAGAAAACCAGTGAGTGAGCTAAGCTCAAATGTTCTAGAATGGCCTAGAATTATACTAAATAATTTATCATGGGATAGAAGGAAATAAGCCAGAATTCTCAGAAATGACTTAAAGTTTTTAAGTATAAGCTCTAGCATGACACATTTATTCAGCATCGTGGAGAATTGTTAAGAATGATCGAGAATTATGTACAATTATATATTATATACAGTAAAAGGTTCTAGAGAGGCCTGGAACTTTGGAGAATATAGAAATAACACAACATGGCATGGGATCACCGATTTAAAACAACCTACAATAACCCCAAAATCAGCAGAAGATCTTATAGCTTATAGACCTTCTCCATCCATCCATCCATCCATCCATCCATCCATCCATCCATCCATCCATCCATCCATCCATCCATCAATCTAGGAACCACTGGAGTCAAACTAGGGACCATGGAGGCCAATGGTAACCATTGTATTTATTCCCATTTGTACGACCATGGCAGTACCTCCGGGCAACGCTCACACACACACATTTACACACTACAGGCAATTTGGAAACGCCAATTAGTCAGTTGGCTATAGTCTAGACTGTAGTCACAGATGTATAAAATCAAGCACCTAGTCATGCAGAGCGCTTCTACAAACATTTGTGAAAGAACGTGTCGCTCTCAGGAGCTCAGTGAATTCCAGCGTGGAACTGTGATGGGACGCCCCCTGCGCAATAGGTGCATTCATGAAATTTCCAATATTACTAAATATTCCACATTCAACTGGTATTATAACTAACTGAGAACGACAGCACCTTGTAAGGCCACGTAAAATCACAAAGCAGGGGCAGAGGGTACTGAGACACATAGTGCACAGAGGTTGAGAGTCAATAGGTACAGACCTTCAAACATCAAATGGCCTTCAGATTAGCTCAAGATCCATGTGTAGAGAGCTTCATGAAGTGGGTTTGCAGGGCCGAGCAGCTGCATCCAAGCCTTACATCACCAAATGCAATGCAAAGCATCGGATGCAGTGGTGTAAAGCACGCTGCCACTGTACTCTGGAGCAGCGGAGATGTGTTCTCTGGAGTGATGAATCATGCTTCTCTGTCTGGTAAGCTAATGGATGTGTCTGGATTTGGCGGTTGTCTGACTGCATTGTGCCGAGTGTAAAGTTTGGTGTAGAGGGATAATGATGTGTGGTTGTTTTTCAGAAGTTGGGCTTGGCCCCTTAGTTCCAGTGACATCGGCGTACCAAGACGTTTTGGACAATTTCATGCTCTTAGCAAGGTCCATAAAGATATGGATAAGCGAAAACATGACTGTCCTGACCTCAACCCAATAGAACACCTCTGGGATGAATTAGAGTGGAGTGCCAATGGTATCACCAACTGGTTTACTGACCATGATATTGCTTTGCTTGATTGGCCAGCCAACTCACCTGACCTGAACCCCATAGAGAATCCCTGGGGTACTGTCAAGAGGAAAATGAGAAACACCCGAACCAACAATGCAAAGGAGCTGAAGGCAACCTAATCTTCAATAATGCATTTGTAGAGTTACTATTTAATAATTAGTACAGACACTGTACTACAGTGTAACAATATACATTAAGTGACCTCTGTATTATAAAAACCTTTTGTGATTGATCATAGGAAATGTTAAAATACTTTGAAATAATAATAATAATAATAATAATAGAACCTGGAGTGATACCTAAACTGGAGTGATCTACCCGAGATTGTATTTTTTTAATTATTATAATTTTATTTCATTTAGTGATACACACTTCCATGATAATATCAGGGTTAAATCCTAATAAAGATGCTGGTAAGTGTACAGGTATATAATGCATTAAATGTCACTGGGTCATTAGCAAACAAGGTCACAGTGGCTAACCTACTGCTAATGCTAACACGACCTCCTGTGGTTAATGCAGCATGAGGTAATGCGCTCATTCTGCATGAGGTAATGCGCTCATTGTGCCTCTTTTTGTTGTAACACTTTTAATGTTAAATAAGTCAGAAAAACAAGCAGACCCAGCACCAGTTACTTGTTCCCCACTCAAATGAAACGCGTGACTCAGTAGAAAACACTCGTCCATCATCCTGTGCACTTAACTTTTAAAATGATTGCGACCTGCTCTTATTTCCCCTTATCATTGTTATTACCGTTAAAACAACGTCGTCCTCGAACACTTTTTTTCCCACCTTGTTAGCTCATGTCCTTGGCCAGAGTGCAGCGTGAGTTATCTGCGCTAATCACTTCAGAAAAAGGAAAATGTCTGTAATTGTTCAGCGAAGTGTGCCGAGACTTTCTCCTTTGCCTATAAAATGGAATTATATGCATATACACATAAAGAGAAGGATTTCAGGTTAATGATTTCACCTTCTCCTCGCCCCCACACTTATTCAAGTTACGCTTCTAGATAATTAATTTTTAAAAAAATAATAAATCAGAATCAATTAAGTGGAGAAGGGCAATACAGGCCATTTTTATAGTTACAGAAAATAATAATCAAGTTATCATGAAATGTAAACCAGCTCTAGTCTTAATTACAAAATTGATTGTAATAATGTACTTTCTTAGCTGTTGTCTTCGACTAACGAGCCTTCTGTGACTAATACTGTCACACGATTCAGTCAAGAATATGAAATATATGTAGAAAATACACACAGTAATACATTACTGCATTTCCACAGCAACAATGAAAGCATTTACAGTGCACATTGAGCGTGCTCGAAAACTAGTTGAATAAGATGTTGTTTTTATGTATATCGGCCTCTTTTCTTCTTTCTGACTTCTAAAAAAAAATATGACAAAGCAGCCGAAGGACACAAACACTTGGGAGAAAGCCACATACAAAGCTTTGAAAAAAATCCAATTTATGAAGTACAATGGAAAAACGAAACCACAGACCAAAAACAACATCAACACTATAATACATATAATATATGCTCACAAATACATCAAACGTATTATAAAAGACTCAAAATCCAATAGAAGCAAAGGTTTAGTGATGAAATTAGATTTCGGGGATTTTTCAGCATGTCACGTACTGTGCGGTGTTAAATGCGTATCAGGTTGCACCAGATGTGCAAATGGGTCAAGTGTTTGGGCACGAACAACATAAACTCAGGGGCAAAACGTTGTTCGTACAAGCAGGAGTATTCAAAAAAATACATAGGACGCTACACAAATTCATTTCCTCAAACAGTAAACATCACCAGCCAGTCCCGTTTCCATTTTACATAATAGAGAGGCAGATTAAATGACTTGTCACAGGCCGGCTACTGCATTCTTACACTCCTGAACGTTACGACCTCCATAACTGGGACAGAAATACACCAGTGATCCGAGGACCTCAGAAGATCGAGGGTTATCTACATATACAATATGTCTCTCCATTGGCTCTTACAGTGCAGAAGGGATCTTTACAATGAGTCAGAATGAGCTATAATGACACAGAATAACCCTTCAAAGATCTCAAAAGATTTCAAAACATTAAATGTTTAGGACAGACCACACAATCTTCCAGGACCTGAGATGAGCTGAATGTGTCTGGAATTCAGGAAAGCTCCTTTAAGAGTGATGTACAGCATGACAATACTGTAGAATGACCCAGAATGACAGACAGGTAGTGTGGGCGTGAATGTATCTGCATAACGTAATTGGGACAGAAATGCAACCGTGATACTCAGAAGAACTACATGAATCCAGATGTTTTCATTCTGCCTTACATAACGAAGCACTTAAAGTCATCATGCATCCCAAAAAATATTTTTTAAAAACAGAATCTGGTCAGATTGATGAGAATTTTTTTATGTATATTTACTTTGGTTGTGAAATCTAGGGAGAGCCCCGAACTGAAACGTTTCTTTATTGAACGATCCTTAACCAAGCAAGTAGCACTCTGATGTTTTAAAGTAAAAATAGAGGAAATGAAAGATTCTGTTTAGGGTAACATCAGCGGCTAAATCAACAAAGAGTCAGATTAGTTCTGTTGTTTCTTATGGAAGTCATTTATCAGACCTTAAATCTTTAAAAAACGTTCCATATAATTCTTTGTTAATAATGTGATAATTTAGGTGCTAAATTTTGGAATTAGCACCGTGGCCTCGCATCTCCAGGGTCGAGGGTTCTAGTCCAACCTTGAGTTTGTGTGGGTGGCCCGAGTCTCACCTCCCTCACCACACCACACCACACTACAGCTGATTATTGTGCTATAACAGCATGTCACCATCAGGGTTATTCCTTATTTCACAGCTGAAGGCTTGCCCTGAGACACTTCACCATGCTGACCAAAGTCATTTTTTTAAAAAGTAAGACTATTTTACCTGACTAAGACTTTTTCTATGTCTCGGATCCCGTCCAGGAGAGAAATTGTTCCATACCAACTCAATCTCGCCGGTTCCTTCCTTTCTTTATGAATAACAGTTATGATGGCGTCGCTCCAAGAGGGAGCTCGACAAGCTGTATCTAAAAGATATAGTCCTAATAATCCCGGCGATATTACCGCTGTAAATCTTGTACATGTCAAGGCCCGGGCTTTTATCATCTTTTACATCCGTAATGGCCACTCAGATTTCCTAATCACACTTAAGTTTTTAAATTGGACTGGGTTAAAAAGGATTTAGGGCCTCAGTACATAAGAAGCACTGCAAAAATAATGAAAAAAAAGACTGCTGTGGAGTTTTACCCGAGGTACTGTGCCTCGTACCTCAAGTCTCTTGTGTTATAGCTCTTTATCACAGAGGTTCCCACATTGCGTAGAGTCACCAGGCTCACTGCTCGACTCGTTCACTGCCTCACTCATTGATCCGCTCACTAACATGCTGACTCGCTCACTGACTCACTCACTAGCCCACTAATTCATTCACTCACTGACATACCTGCTGACTCATTTACTGACTCGATCACAGACTCATTTACTCCCGAGTCACCCACTGACCTACTCACTCAATTACTCACTGACTCATTCACTCACTCGCTCACAAACATAGTCACTACCCCATTCACTGACTCACTTATGGACTTAATCACCCACTGACTTACCCACACCCACTACCCCATTCACTGACTCACTCATTAACTCTCACACACTGACACTCTCTTTGATCCGCTCACTAACTTGCTGAATCGCTCACTGATCTCTCGCTAATCCACTGATTATCTGACTTACCTCACTGACTCACCTACTGACTCACTCACTCACTGACCCACTAAACTATTCTCTCACTCGCTACGCGACTCATTCATTCGCTCACTGAATCACAGGCCGACTCTCCCTACTCACTGACCCACCTATTGATTGACTCACTCACTGACTCACTCACTGACTCACTCACTGACTCATTCACTCACTTACCCATTAACTCACTCTCTGAGTCGCCCAATGACCTACTCACTCATTTACTCACTGACTCACTTAGTGACTCATGTACTGACTCACAGACTCGCCCACAAACATTTTCACTGACCAGATTACTGACTCATTTACTCCTTTACTGACTCACTTATGGATTCAATGAGTGATTAATGTAGGAAAGCTGAAAGAGAGAGAGAAACACGGGGGGGGGGGGGGGTGAGTGGTAGCACACAGAGCTGTGTGTGTGTGTGTGTGTGTGTGTGTGTGTGTGCACTTAGAAAGACACCCAGAGTGACAGCAGAGGCGGCCACGTTCACATCAGTGTGATTTAGTGATTGTAGAGTCCAGAGGGGGATGAAGCCGAGTCCAATGTGTGTGTGTGTGTGTGTGTGTGTGTGTCTGTAAAAATACTTTAAAATTGTAACCACCATTATAGCTTTTAGTCCTTTAAAAAAAAAAAAAAAACATATTTAATGTACATTTCTCCTAAAGCCTGGAGCATTATTAATTAACGACGGCAAGTGAGTAAAAGTAATGGCACCCCGTCAAACACTCGCAGGAAACTGGCTATTAATTGGAAAAGGAGCGTGTTACAGTTACAGAGCGAGACGTGAGGAGAGACGTCACAGAGTCACAGAGCCGGGGCGCGGTCACGTCCACACAGGGTGCAGTGATGAAGTGGAGTGAGAGGAACGGGTGGCGTGTCAACGCTAAGAGCGGATTATTAAAGAGGACCAGCTTGGAGAGAGAGAGAGAGAGAGAGAGAGAGAGAGAGACCCACCACCAAGGACACACTCGAGTTCCCTAAATTAACCTTCTCTAATTCCTTACCTCCTTCTTTCCATCCATCCTCCCTTCCCTCTTTTTTAGCTTCCATTCATTTCTATTTTCTTTTTCAATCCTTCCTTTTTTTCCCTACTTCTTCTCTTCCTTCCTTCCCTCCTCCACTACAGAACAGGAAGTCGAGCTCATACACACACACACACACACACTCTGAGTCTGCGGTTCCTCTGTGGGTCCTGGTGAAGTGTTTCTGTGTGTGTGTGGTGGTTCTGCATGGAGCCTCTGAGGTCGAGGGAGAGCTGAACACTCAACATCTCACCAGACTGTGTGTGTGTGTGTGTGTGTGTGTGTGTGTGACTGCTATAAATACACTGGATAAGGTTTTTTATAGGTTTGAACAACAGAATGGACCATAAGGGTGAAACTGTGTGTGTGTGTGTGTGTGTGTGTGTGTGTGTGTGTGTGTGTGTGTGTGTGTGTGTGTGGGACAGGATCATCTGGCAGGGATTAAGCTGTGATGTTTGGATATCCTAATAATTAAATGTCAATCAAACACTTGTAATTAGTGCACACACACGCTCTCTTACACACACACACACACACACACACACACAAATCTGCTTAGTAAGTGTTCACCGGTCAACAGGATCTGTGTGTGTGTGTGTGTGTGCGTGTGCATGTGTGTGCGTGTGTGTGTGTGTGTGTAAGTGCTTTTTTTAGATCAGTATTACAGTTGAGAAGGAGATGGCAGCAACACACACACACACACAAACACACACACACACACACACACACACACACACACACACACACACAGACAGACACACACACACACACACACACACACACACACACAGACAGACACACACACACACACACACACACACACACAGACAGACACACACACACACACACACACACACACACACACACACACACACACAAACACACACACACACACACACACACACACACACACACACACACACAGACACACACAAACACACACACACACACACACACACACACACACACACACACAGACAGACACACACACACACACACACACACAAACACAGACACACACAAACACACACACACACACACACACACACACACACACACACACACACACACACACACCTCGCTGGGTGATGTTGAATCCTGGCAGGTCGTCGGTGAAGTCGGTTCCCTCCTGCGTGGGTTCTGCTTTACTCAGTCCGTTCTCGAACAACTCCAACCTGCGCAGGGTCCAGGGCAAACCCAGCAAGTGCACTACTGTGGGGGGGTGGGGGTGGGGGAAGGGGGGGGGGGGTGTTTACAGTAGAGAGAAAAGAGAGAGGATGAGAAGAAGAAAGGACGATGGAGTCAAGAACAAAACAAACAGAGCGAGAAAACGACAAAAAAGAGGTGTGAAAAAAACACACACATAGAAAGTAAAAAAAAAACATCAGGATAAAGAAAAACATAAAGAGAAAACAGGAGGAGAAATACAGAAATAGAGAGAACGATGGAGGAGGAGTGAGAGGAGGGAGAAAGTGAATGAAAGAAAAGACGAATTAAAAAAAGGAAAGAAACAAATGACAAAGAAACATAAAGAGATATAAAAGGGAAAAGAAAAGAAAGAATAAGAGAGAGAGAGAAAGGGAAAGAAAGACAGGGTGAGAAAGAGAGAGAGAGAGAGAGAGAGAGAACATAAAGACAGAAAGTGATGGGGAAAGAGAACAGGATGTGGAGAAAAACAGAGAGAGCGGGGCATACAGTAAATAGAGAAAAGTGGAAGAAATGCAATACTGAATCCACACACATGTAACACACACACACACACACACACACACACACACACACACTACAGGTTTTTCGTAATTAACATTCTCCTTTGTCTGATCTAAAACAAAACATGAAGCAATAATATGTTTATTATTTTGTTCATATTTTGTAGCTGTGTGTGTGTGTGTGTGTGTGTGTGTGTGTGTGTAAGAGAGAGAGAGAGCGTAGGATGCTTGAGAAAATTAGGTGAGATGAAACGACAGTGTGTAGAGGAACTCAGAGAGAGGAAATCAAGTTACTCATCCAGGTTTCCTCTTATCTTTTACATTGCTTCCCACACACACACACACACACACACACACATACACACACAAACACACACACACACAAAACTCACAAACACATACACCCTCAGTCACATGCATAAACACACACACACACAAAACTCACAAACACACACACATACACACACCCTCACACACATGCATAAACACACACACAAAACTCACAAACACACACACACATGCATAAACACACACACACACACACACACACACACACATACTTACACACATGCATAAACACACACACAAAACTCACAAACACACACACACATGCATAAACACACACACACACACACATACTTACACACATGCATAAACACACACACACACACACCCTCACACACAAGCATAAACAACACACAAAAACACACACACACACACACACACACACACACACACACACAAGTTTGTTTTTGAAGGATATAAAATTACAGACTGATTAAACAATGTTTTTGTTTTCTGTTGTTGAATGTAAAACAATGAAATAAATGATCTTTAAAAAATAGATGATGAATAATGATGATGATGGTGATGATGATGGCACTGATGATAATGATGATGATGACGGCACTGATGATGATGATGATGATGATGGCACTGATGATGATGATGATGATGACGGCACTGATGATGATGATGATGATGATGGCACTGATGATGATGATGATGATGATGATGGCACTGATGATGGCACTGATGATGATGATGATGATGATGGCACTGATGATGATGATGATGATGATGATGGCACTGATGATGGCACTGATGATGATGATGATGATGATGATGGCACTAATGATGGCACTGATGATGATGATGATTGTAGGTGCATGTTATTCACAAGTTCTGACGCGTGTCTTTAGTTACACAGTGTCACTGACGACATCAGACTTTTCGTTGATTTCTTTGTCTCTTGTTTATTTTCAACATCAAAAACAACGGTTGTTACAGTTTCTTGCATAAATCCACTGTAGTCACGACAAGTCGCTTGCTGTGTTCTGTAGCTTCGATGGATTACAGTTACAACAACTTATTTTACTGTATTCCTTTTAGCTTACTGTCTCACGTTATCACGGTCAAAAGCTTGTGTGCTCCAAAACCTTTCTGTATCCTTCCGTGTCTTAACAACAACTACAACTAACGTGCGTGATAGACATGGAACTGCATAACTGTGGGATGATGTCACAAAACAAATTATATGTATGATACTTAATGCTTAATGCTTAACTAATAAACTGAAATAAGATGATGGCCCTTACAATGATGATGATGACGGCACTGATGATGATGATGATGATGATGATGATGATGATGGCACTGATGATGATGATGATGATGATGATGGCACTGATGATAATGATGATGATAACAGCACTGATGATGATGATGATGATGGCACTGATGATGATGATGATGATGATGATGGCACTGATGATGATAATGATGATGATGTCTCTGATGATGGCACTGATGATGATGATGATGACGGCACTGATGATGATGGTGATGATGACGGCACTGATGATGATGATGATGATGATGATGGCACTGATGATGGCACTGATGATGATGATGATGACGGCACTGATGATGATGGTGATGATGACGGCACTGATGATGATGATGATAATGATGATGATGATGATGGCACTGATGATGATGGTGATGATGACGGCACTGATGATGATGATGATGATGGCACTGATGATGGCACTGATGATGATGATGATGATGATGATGATGACGGCACTGATGATGATGATGATGATGATGATGGCACTGATGATGGCACTGATGATAATGATGATGATGATGACAGCACTGATGATGATGATGATGATGACGACACTGATGATGATGGTGATGATGACGGCACTGATGATGATGATGATGATGATGATGATGATGATGATGGCACTGATGATGATGATGATGATGATGATGATGGCACTGATGATGATGATGATGATGATGATGATGATGAGATGATGGCACTGATGATGATGATGATGGCACTGATGATGATGATGGCACTGATGATAATGATGATGATGATGATGACGATGATGGCACTGATGATGATGATAATGATGATGATGACGATGATGGCACTGATGATGATGATGATGGCACTGATGATGATGATGGCACTGATGATGATGATGATGGCACTGATGATGATGATGGCACTGATGATGATGATGATGATGGCCTGATACTCCAGCACTGTTTCCTGACTGACTGTTACTTTGTGTGTTTACAGATCTGTCCTAAACCTCGTGACCGTATGTCAGCATGTCTTTACTTTTATCTATAACATCACCATACACAAGTACCGAGAGTTTCTGTTTGACGGCAAGATCAGTTTCTAATGAGGATGTGTGAAGTATTACTTCCTGTTTTAAATGGACTGACTGGAGAACACTGGACCAGATGGGGAACAGGAAACCACTCGAAATCCGCCCGAGAAACCACTTGAGCTCACTGTTTATGTCTTGCTTCACACAGTCACACATACTGTAACTTGCACAGAACTGCGTTAGGGTTAGGGTTTAGGATTAAGGTCAGGTTTAGGGTGGGGGTTAGGCCTAAGGGTTAGGGTTTAGGAATAGGATAATCACTCGACAATAATCCTTCTTTCTATCCTGTACACCTTCCTGTTCAGGGTAGTTCACTGCTTGAAACGTTTAGGACTTCGGGTTAGGGTTTAGGTGTTTAGCATTAGGGGCTTATGGATAAGAATAGATTTTAGGGTTAGGGTTAGTCTTAAGGATGGGGTTTATTGATATGGCCTGGGGTTAAGGATGGAGTTAAGGGTTAGAGCCCAGTGTTAATTATAGGGTTTAGAGTTAGGTTTAAGGACACAGCTTCAGGTTTAGGTTTAGGGTTTAGGATACTTGTTAAGCATAGGGTCAAGAGACTGGAGCACAACATCACCACACCAGCATTTATTCACCAAACCAGCTTTGTTCCAGTTTACGCTAAACAAAAGTTCATATAAAAAACACGTAAATAAGATTAGACCCGAAGATGCAGTGAGCTGTAAGTACAGGAGCAGCTGCAGTGCACTCTGGGACGCTTTATTCTGTAGATAATGTAAAGTAATTGCACCTAATAATCTAAAAGAAAGTGTAGTGTGTGTGTGTGTGTGTGTGAGAGAGAGAGAGTGAGAGAGAGCTGCACTAGACATTTCATGCTAATCAATATTGCTATATTAGCCTGCGCAATATTTCTCCTTTCATCTCCTCTCACTATCACAAGCCCACCGTCTCCCTTCATCCTCTCGTTCTAATGAAAGTCGGATATTGGAAAGTACGCTCGAGCGTGCATGTAGAGCACAGTGTGAGTCTCTCTGTGTGTATGTGTGTGTGTGTGTGTGTGCGTGTGTGTGTGTAGTGTGCTCCGCCGTGAGTTCTTTAGAATGTAATAAAATTGAGCAAATAAGGATATTGGTTTCTGTGCAGAGTGCAGAGTCTACATCATTCTCTCTAATCCCTCTCTCTTTCTCTCTCCGTTATTCTGCCTGTATGTCTCTCGCCCGTCTCTGAACACTCATAACCACTGGAAGGCCTTTAACAGAACTGTAAATATAAAAAAAAAGTATTGAGAAGGATGACGGCTTTTATCCTCTCTCGGATCATCTTTCGGTCGACGCCGCGTGCCGTGTTCCGTCTCCCGCCCGCGCGCGAAGCGAATATCAAGGCGAAGCTGTTATTCCGTTATGATAGGGAACGTTCAGTTCTTCTGCACCGAGTCGGAGAATGAAAGAACTGCAGAGAGAAAGAGTTTGTGTGTGAGAAAGAAGAAGAAGAGCGAGACAAAGAAACGGGGAGGTGGAACTGATGGAAAGTGAAACGGCGTATATACGCGTAAACATGCTACGATGTGTAGCCAATGATGACGTACCAAAACACTACAAGGACGTAAAGGCGAAAAAATTTGGTTGCGTGGGTTTTTGGAAACAGCGTTTCAGTGGGATGAACCGACTAGCAGGTGGCAGATGAAGCGGCGATTGGATTGTCCATTTTCTAGCAACGTGTGCGACACGATGCCGCAACAGCTACATCGACTAAGAATTTTTCACTTCTACACAAGTTGCTGCGCACCAAATCCAAACAACAGGCCGGACCTTTAATCGAACTAATCCTGCGGTGCGTGTAGTAGCTTTGCTAATATGATCGGGGAACAAAGTTACTGTAAACCAGATCAAAGGTAAATCAGACTGATTTTCAGGCTGATTAGTGCGCTGTTAAAAGGGTTAGCTTTACAGCGTTAGCGCCGTGTATTTGTTATTGGCTTTACGATCGCTTTTCATGATGCAGTTAAACCCTGACATGATGTAAGTCACCCAGTGTTTACAGCCAATATATAGCAAGATGGATCTCGATTCTCTCTCTCTCTCTCTCTCTCCTCCTCCTGCTCTTTCCCTCGTCACCCTGATCATTGGGAAAGTGCAAAATGTCGGTTGTTAGAGGACATCAACATTCGAAAAGAGATGTTGACCTTTCCCTGCCCCGGGTAACCAGCCTGACGACGGGCCGACTCCCTTTTTTTTTAAAAGGTTCCTGGCAGTAATTCGCTGTAATCCCCATGTGACTCGCGTTTGTAGAACACCTCAAGGCTTTGTTTTCAATCGATCAGCGTGACACGGAGTCAGGGAGAGTTTTATTTCCCTGCCTCTCCTGAATCAGGTTTCGGAGTTAATTCATTACTCTCTCCTGTCATTTTTCAAAACTAAAAAAAATCAAACGTTACACGATTTCCCCTTTGGCCCGAGCGCAGTCGATCAGCCGAGACCCGCTCAGCGTCTCAGGTTCGCTTCTTTAGAGTCGCACACCAACAATAAAATACGCTCAGCATCCAGTTTAGCATCATGTTCCATCTTTCCTGATCAGATGACAATCTGGAGAAAAATCAACAAATTGACATCTATTACAGGTTCTGTCAAGCTGAATCATTTTCTTCTTCGGTTTGTTGATGCTCTAGTGTCAGGCTCAAGGAGCATCATGGTTGAGTTATACGTTACAAAGTGTTTGGTAGACAAAGGACATCAGGAGTGTAGGAGAACCTGTTTGTGGAATCGTGGAGTTCTCTCAAAGCACAGTATGCAGGGATTCCTATCAGGAAATCTTCTTTTTTTTATAGAACCAAAGAATTCCCTCGTTTCTGCAGAGAGTTTGGGAACTTATTCTTTCTAAATAGGATTCAGGAATGTTCCCAGGAGCAAGTCCAGGAACCGACATGTTCTTTTTCAGGAAAGTTTAACTTTAGATGAAAATGGGACCTGGGAGGTTATCATTCAAGAGTCTCGAAAACCCTGCAGAACTTCAGCGAAAGAGAATTCTTTTTGGTCCTTTAAGGACATTTTAGAGGAGAACTTCCTCAGGAATTCTTCAGCAAGATCTATTTCAAGAAAGTTCTGGAAATAGTAATATTCATGTCCATTATAAAGATGAACCAGTCCAGTTTACTTTCAGGAATTTCTGGAAATGGTATTTCCTGTGAAAAAAAAGAAAAAGCTTCTTGAACTGGCAGAAAAAGAACACATCAAGGAATAGAAAAGTTATAATCCAGAAGAATTCCAGAGATCTTCATTCCCCTCGAAATTAATACAGAAGAATACTCTTGTTTTTACAGGAAGTTCTGGAACTTCATAATTTTCCCCCAAATGATTCAGGATGCCCTTGAAAGATAACAAGTTCAGGAACTCAGGAACGAGTTCTCTTTCAGGAAAGAGCTTTATTAAGGCGAAAGTTCAGAGACTCCAAAAAACAACAACAACAACAAACCCTGCAGACCTTTTGTAAAAGAGAATTCTGGCAATAACTTTTTCAGGAACTTTTAGGCCAGTTCTCTTTCGAGAGAGTTCTAGAAACAAAAAGGGACTGGTCCACTAGGTGACATATCCTCATTCAGGAATGTTCAGGAACTTGTAATCTCGAAGAATTCCAGAGATCTTCATTTCCTCATTGACAATACTAAAAAACAATCTTCTTCAGGAACCAGGAACATCTCCTTACATATTTAATTTCAGAACTCTCCTAGAAAGAAAAATCATTCATTAATCCAGAACTGTTCATTTCCTCTGAAATGTTCCGGAATGTGTGTGGATGAGCAGATCGACGTTCCTCTCTGCAGCACGTCCAACCTTCTTGCTTTGGCCTTATTTCCGTTCCCTACGTCTTGACCTTTTAATACCCTTTTATTATATCTCAAGTTCTTAAGATTCTCAACTTTCATTCTTTAAACACACACACACACACACACACACACACACACACCGGCAGAAGCACATGATTTATATTTGATGTGACATGTGAAAGAAGAATGCGTTAGTCTTTATGTGTTAGCTGCTATCAAAAAGGTAAATTATTTACTGTTCCACAGAGGCAGGACTGTGTGTGTGTGTGTGTGTGTGTGTGTGTGTGTATGTGAATATGTTACTCCTGTTTATTGGGCAGTTTTATTGCACAGATTATGTTAGGTCTCTAGTTAATGTCTCTCTCTCACACAAACACACGGCTAATTATGGGACAGTGCATGCCTGGTCATTAAACACCTGAATGGCTTAGAGGTGTCTCACACACACACACACACATACACACACACAAACACACACACACAAACACACACACACACACAGAGTTCGCCATTTACTCTCTACAGAGACTGCTCCTTAATTAAGGCATAAATGGAAGCACATGCACCTCACGGTCACACACACACACACACACACACACACACACCCTGTGCCAGCTAAGCTCTCCACAGAATGACACAACACACACACACACACACACACACACACACACATACACACACACACACACACACACACACACACACACATACACACACACACACACATACACACACACACACACACACACACACATAGACACACACACACACACACACACACACATACACACACACACACACACACACACACACACACACACACACATACACATACACACACACTTTTCAAGCGTGCTTAAAAATGTTCTCCAGTTCCCTCAAGGCTAATAACTGCAGCTTTTACACGAGAGCTCATTAAAAGATAAAGCGGAAGACAAAATTATTAAATTGTAACTTCATTTATTAAATTGAAACAACATCAGAAGACGAGGTTCTTGTCTGGAAGGTTGAGGGCTTTAATCCCAGAACTGCCACACGTTGTTTTTTTTTCCTCAGATTCAGCTCTTACAGCTCTAACACGCTATTATGAGAATTTGAGAAGAACGCAGCCTAACGAAAGAGCAAATGGAGTTTTAATGAGAACATCTCATAGCAGAAACATCATTAGCGCAGGATCTTTGACCCTCTGGCACATTATTAACTATACTTTCTCCGGTTCCTGAAACATCTGACCAAGCACAGCTTGACACAAAACATCACTCTTGTGCTCGACCATCGTAAAAAAAAATCATCTACACCACAGAGCTGATGAATTCTGGATTCTGTTTGGTCAGAAGGTGGTAATAAAAATTCTAACGGCAAAGCTGAAAAAAGTTCTGATGCAAATCAAAGGTTTAAATGAATACCCTTGTGCAAGGGAAACTTAGGACCACCCCTACCAGAGAACTTCTCCAAAAACCTGGATACCGCTTACAAGAAACTTCTTTCCCTCTCAGAACACTGTGACTACCCACACAATGTGCCTTCTCTGGAAGCCCTTTTCTACCCAGGAACCCCTGGACAACCATGGAACCTTAATCTTGTGGACTCCATATCTCCTCTCAACCTGCTTAACAGAGATTTGGTTCATATTTACATAACATCCACCAACTGTGTCTTTCAGGAACCCTATTCCTAGCAGAAATCTAATTTTTACCCAGGAGCCTTGTAATGATCTTCATCTCAGAAACCTCAGAATCATGTGCTTTCCACGGAAGACCTTGGACTACCTTGGAACCTTCCTGTTGGATGGTGGAGACTTCAGACCTCCTCTTAATCAAATATCTGCTTTATATTTACGTAAAAACCAAGTGTGTTAACAGCTATCTGTCTCCCAAGAAATTCTTACCTTGTACCCCTTTGACTCCCCACCCCAGAAAACTCTTTTTGAAAACTAAAGCTCTTTTACTAACCTGGACCTTTCCTCCTAAGGACCTCCTCATAAAGCTTACACGGACCCACTTCATATTTACATAGGAACCAGATGTATCTTTAAGTATTTGTACACCTACAATCTAAGTAGGTTATTATTAGAGGCAGTGGTGGCTCGAGGGCTAATTCACTGAGTTACTGACCGGAAGGTCAGCAGTTCAAACCCCAGCTTCGCCAATTCAAGCCCCAGCTCCCAGTTTGCCGCTGTTACTGCGCTCTAACCCCAGATATGCTGGGATATGCGAAGAAACAATTTCACTGTGCAGTAACATACAGTATATGTAACAAATAAAGGCTTAGGTTATCATACAGGCATCTTCCTTCTGGGAACCTCATTCTTAGTGAGGAACCTCATTCCTAGTGAGGAACCTAATAAATATTTCCAATGCAAAATTATGTGCCTTCTCTGGAAGCCATGACCTGCCCAGAAATCCCTGGACTACCTTGGAACCTGGGCCTTAGGAAGTCCCTAAGATCTATGTCCATCTATGTCAAGTATTCCATATTCCTACACATGAAATCTATGACCATCTCCCGCCCTTTCATATTTACACTAAAACCAATGTATCTGCCTCCCCCAAACCTTTTTCCAACCAAAAACCTTACAGAGGACCCCAATAATATTTTCCCTCTTTGGAAGCTCTTACCAATCCAGAAACCATTTAACTACATCAGAACCTTTCTCTTGTGGACTTTATATCACTTGATTAACACTTTCATTGTCAAATAGCAACCAAATATGTTTACAGGTATTTGCCTCCCAGAAACCTCATCTCTACCTACAGTAGGAACCCTGTTACTGTCCTCACCCAAGAATTATGTTCCCTCTTTGTAAATTATTTAAACACCTCGGATTCTTCCTCTTGTGGACTCCATATCTCTTTATAAACTTGTTTAACAAGGACCTGCTTCATCGTCACATAACAACCAAGTATGTCTACAGGTTTATGAATGCATAGAAATTCAATTCAATTCAATTTTATTTAAATAGCACCTTTAACGAATTGCCGTTGTTGCAAAGCAGCTTTACACAATAAAAATAATTATTTAAGTTTGCACGAAATGTAAATGTGTATGAATCAAAATGATTAGATTGTGCCTGATAAGCAAGCCAAAGACGACAGCAACAGCGGCAAAACAACTCCCTGAGATGGCAGTAGGAAGAAACCTTGAGAGGAACCAGACTCAACAGGGAACCCATTCTCATCTGAGTTATAACGGATAGCAGGGATTGATTTGCACTCATACTGCGTGTTAGGATTCCAGTTCGCTATTGGAGGCTCAGGTAGACCATAGGAAACGCCAGTCCTGAACTATCGAGCATCTGCAGTCATGAATCCTCAGCAAACAGCTGTCAACTTTAGCTGAGGCCAGGACCATCTTCGTGGAAAAGTGGAACCGTCCCCAGTGACAAGGACTCCATAATTGCTCAGAAATCTTATACCCAACCTACTGGTTGCTGTTTCCCAAAAACACTATAGGCTTGTTCCTCTCCAGAAATACTGGGCCTACCTAAGTGCCTACTGAGAGATTCTGCACCTAACCAAAAATCCACACCTCATCAGGAGTCCCAGTGCCTACTCAATATACTGGCTCTCAAAAAACACCAAACCTATCCAGAAAGTTCATGTCTAACCTGAAACCTCTGCAGAACCTCTGTATCTGTCTACATAACGTTTTACCCTGGAACCAAATACCTACTGTACACATGCATCTATTTACCTGGGAACCCAGACAGCAATCTGATCTTCCTAAGCCCTGGATGTGATTATGAGTTATGCAGAGCTGGCGGATCAGAGGTGGATCTATTTCCGAGTCAGCAAGTACAATATTAAACTCGAGTTTACGGACTTTTGCATTTATGTCCTCATCAGTCACGTTCGAAAATAATTTAATCTCGCCTTTTCCTTGGTTTGCTGTCGGCTGTGTTTAGAGTCCTCACCTTATCGAGGCGAGGCGCTCTCTTTTTTTCCCTTTCCTTTTTTTTCACAACACTCTGACTTTTTCTTTCATCTTTGCTTGTCTTCGCGACTCTCGCTAACACTCTCGTTAAAAATCAAACTTTAGCATCTGGAATCACATGGTGAAGAGACTACTGTATGACCTTTGACCCTAGACATTATTAAATGCAATTCCGTTAAATGGTAATTTCAGACAACTCTGCCGAAACACGACAGGGTGAAGTGTGTCATTATTCTGGTGCTGTCTCTCACTTTCTCTCTCTCTCTCTCTTTTTTAAAAGCAAAAGCATGAGTGAACAACTGTTTTTAAATGAGTATGGCTGATCGGCTTGTGTTTAAATCAGACACACATACGCGCTCGCACACACACACACACATACGCACACACATACGCACACACACACAATGTGACTTGGCTCAACAAAAGTTTAACACCATTAACCTCGGAATGGCCTTGGGGAATATTTACTCTTTCCTCTTACTCTCCCTCTCATCCTTTTGTTCATAAATATTCATCTCCATAATGGAGTTTTTCACAGTGTGAGTTCGGTTAATACCGTCTGTGTGCGTGAGTGTGTGCGCGTGTAAGTGAGTGTGTGTGTGTGTGTGTGAGAGAGAGAGAGAGAGAGGGTGAAAGAGGAATGGGAGGAACGACTGCGAAATGAAAATCATGATTTATATGCTAAAGCTTTTTGCCGTTCTCGCAAAGACGAGCAGAAAGTAAATGAAGATGAATAAAGATGGAGGTTTAACCCTTCGTTCTAAAGACTGTGTGTGTTACAGCACTCTGATAGACTTAGGAATTTTACAGCAGCAGTAAGTGAAGTGGGCGTGGCCTGTTGATGTAATACAGGTTATCAGGCTTTATGCAAATCAGAAGCTGGGACTCAGTGCAAGCATCCATCACCTTAATTCCCAGGATCATCCATCCATCCATCCATCCATCCATCCATCAATCAATCATTATATATCCATCTATCCATCCATCCATCCATCCATCCAAACATTAATCATTTTATCAATGTATCACTTTATCCATCCATCCATTAAATAGATAGATAGATAGATAGATAGATAGATAGATAGATAGATAGATAGATACTTAATTGATCACAAAGGAAATCCCAGGATGAATGTATTATTTTGTTCAACCAGTATCCACGCATCATTTTATCCATTTATACCTGTCATTTTATCCATCATACAGTACATAATTTTTTCCATCCATCCATCCATCCATTGATCCATTCATCCATCCGTCCATCCATCCACTTAGTTATCATTTTGTCCATCCATCCATTTATCATTTTCTTCATCCATCATTGTATCCATCAATTTATATATTTTTGAATTATCATTTTATCTAGCAAACCATCCATCCATCCACCTATCGTTTTATCCATCCATCAGTTAAAGCAACCATGACAATTATTATTCCATTCATCATTTTAGCATTTTGTCCATCCATCCATCCATCCATGCATCCATCCATTATTTTATTAACTTTTAATTTTATCCATCCATCCCCCAATTTAACAATCATTTAACAATTTAACAATCTATCATTTTATTCAAAACGTACCGGCATCCATGGATCATTTGATCCATATATCCAGCCATTCATCTCATCCATCCATCCACCATATTATTTCTTATCTTATCTTTTCACGCCTGTCATTTTATCCATTATCCACCATTTTGCCAACCATCCATCCATTCATCCACTCACCCATCATGTTGTCCATCCATCAATCCATCCATCCATCCATCCATCATTTTCTCTATCAATCCACTATTTTTATTGAATTATTATTTTATCAATCTATTATTTTATTTATCCATCCATCGATCCATCCATCAAACCAACTATTTTTCCATCTATCCACCCATAATTTTATCCAACTTTCCATCTATCATTTATTCTAATATTTATCCCCTCTCCCTACGTTTGTTTAGTTTAAGAAAATGAGTGAAATGGAGAACAGGGAGGTCTGTGAGACAGAGGACAGGGAGGTGAGTGAGACAGAAGACAGGGAGGCGAGTCTTCCAGAAACAGGAAACCGCGAGTGACTGAGGATCTCAGCTTTAGTGTGATTATGACATCAGCGGCACGTAGATTATACACACATGCAGACACACCCCACTCAGACACACCCCACCCAGACACACCCCACTCAGACACACCCCACCCAGACACACCCCATTCAGACACACCCCACTCAGACACACCCCATTTAAACACACCCCATTCAGACGCACCCCACTCAGACACACCCCACTCAGACACACCCCACTCAGACACACCCCACTCAGACACACCCCACTCAGACACACCACACTCAGACACACCCCATTTAGACACACCCCACTCAGACACACCCCGCTCAGACATACCCCACTAAGACACACCCCACTCAGACACACCCCACTCAGACACACCCCACTCAGACCCCATACACTGCTTGGACACACTGCTTGACTCTCTATAACAGCAGCTCTGACTGTAGTGCATGTTTATCGTTTCTATGTTTACATGTTTTCGTTTCTATGACAACACAGATACATGTACAGAGAATATTTCGCATTCACACTAAGATTAGGAAAAGAGATGTTTCACACACACACACACACACACACACACACACACACTCTCTTACCAATAACGTATGTGAGCAGCAGGGCGAGGGTTACGGTGACGGCGGCGGCGCTGAGTGCCGTACACTTCCAGTTACAGCAGCGATAGGGTTTACTGAAGGAGAACAGCGGCCTGGAGATGGGGCTTCTGGGTAACGGCCTAGGGGGAGGAGAATACACCGTACTGGAGGTGAGGGGGTAGTTCTGATTGGTCGCGTTGAAAAGTGTTGAGGAACCCGAGCCTTGCTTAAACAGGAAGTGCCTGGACAGAGAGACAGGAAGTGGGGAGGTTAGATAAAATAATCAATAATTCAACAATTCATTGTTTAATTAATTAATTAATTAACCAACCAATCACAGAGCATGTTGTAAACCAATCACAGAGCATGTTGTAAACCAACACAATACAATACTTCAGTTTCCTTTTGTTTGCTGTAAAGTTTTTTTTATTCCTTATTCTTCCCTCGGTTTTTTATTACTTGTTTTTTCCTTTTGCATTCTTTTTACAATGAAATCCTATTCATATATAAATAAACATAGCATCTGGCATTTATGATATTTTTCATAGAAATCATTTTGCAGTAATTTATAAATATGTAATTATTTATATCTTATTCACAGAGAAATAAAATAAAAGTGCTTGAGATAAATAATAAATAAGGAATATTAATCAATTAGTATAGATGGATTAATGATGATGATGATGATGATGGCGATGATGATGATGTTTATGATTGTGATGATAATGGTGATGTGATGATAATGATAATGATGTGATGATGCTGATGACGGTTGTTCTGGGGATGATGTCATAGTGGTGATGATGTGATGATGATGATAGTGATGTGATGATAATCATGTGATGCTGCTGCTGATGATGGTTGTGATTTCATAGTGGTGATGATGTGATGATGATTATAATGATGTGATGATAATGATGATGGGATGATGATGATGGTGATGTGATGGTAATGATGATGATAATGATGATGGGATGATGATGATGATGGTCATGTGATGCTGCTGCTGATGTTGTGATGGTGATGATGTCATAGTGGTGATGATGTGATGATGATTATAATGATGTGATGGTGATGATGATGATGGGATGATGATGATGGTGATGTGATGATGATTATAATGATGTGATGGTGATGATGATGATGATGATGATGATGGTCATGTGCTGCTGCTGATGTTGTGATGGTGATGATGTCATAGTGGTGATGATGTGATGATGATTATAATGATGTGATGGTGATGATGGGATGATGATGATGGTGATGTGATGATGATTATAATGATGTGATGGTGATGATAATGGGATGATGATGATGATGGTCATGTGATGCTGCTGCTGCTGATGTTGTGATGGTGATGATATCATAGTGGTGATGATGTGATGATGATTATAATGATGTGATGGTGATGATGATGGGATGATGATGATGATGGTGATGTGATGATAATCATGTGATGCTGCTGCTGCTGATGGTTGTGATGGTGATGATGTCATAGTGGTGATGATGTGATGATGATTATAATGATGTGATGATGTGATGGTGATGCTGTGATGATGATGATGGTGATGTGATAATCATGTGATGCTGCTGCTGATGATGGTTGTGATGGTGATGATGATGTGATGGTGATGACGATGATGATGACGGTTGTGATGTCGATGGTAAAGATGATGGTGATGTGATGACGGTGATGATTATTATTACGATGATGTGATGGTGATGATGATGATGATAATAGTGACGATATTGACGGTGAGTCTTCTACCTGAAGAGATGAGAAGGTGTAAAGATCTCGAGATGTGTTTGTGTAAATCATGAGGAACGATTAGACCTCGTCAGGAGAAGGATGGAGGAGTGTGTGATTACAGATTATAACCTCATCATCATTAACCAAGTCAGAGCGGATTATCAGGCTGGAGAGTGGATTAATAGCAGATTAATCCCATAATTACTCTCTCTCTCTTTCTTTCTCTCTCATTCTCTCTCTCTCTCTCTCTCTCAGTGTCTTTAATTAGGTCTTTAATTAGGGACATTTCGCTCGGAGGTTAATTTCAGAGCAGATCATATCTCTAAGATGAATTGAGTAATGAATTGTACGTAAGAGGCGTTCTCCTGAACACTGCATTACCTCAAATTAACTCGGGTCAAAAAAAAAAAAAAAACACACACACACTCGAGTTGCGGTGTCTGATAGGAGCGATTAACTCCGACCATCTCCATCAAACTACAGCATAATTAGTAACACATCAGAGCGCTGAGGAGCGTGTACACACACACACACACATATACGTACGAGGGGCGTTCAAGGTGTGAATGAAGGCGTAAAACATTTACAGAAGACTTTAAGTACAGTGAGGTAATGAGACTCTTCACGTGAACAGTGTGAATGTTTTACAGAAGGCAGAATTCGCTCCGAGACATTTCCACATGTTTGAAAAAGCCGTTACAGGAGTTCCTGGGAGGCCGGCGTACTTTGAAAACTAGTGAAACACTGATATAAGTGCAGGAGTGTAGCAGGGGATTATATGGAAAAATAAAGTGTGATTTTTTGTTTTATACGGTATGACACATGATGATTTATGATTCCTGCTTTCATAAGTTTTGGCACCCCAGCGGCCCGGTCTCTTTGGTTCCGCCGGGCGCCGCCGCCGCTTCCTGGCCTTAATGTCTGTTCCGTAAATGACTTCTTAATATTGTGTGTCTAACGTCATATAACATCATCTAGACAGAAAGCATGCACATTATGAACACACACACACACACACACACACACACACACACAACTGCTCATTTAAACAGTTTTCATTCATGTTCTTTTTAAAGTG
>NC_071123.1:24805000-24810000 GCF_024256425.1 Clarias gariepinus
GGAAAAGCGTGAGAGTGTTCGGTTTGTGAAAGTGTTGTTTTTTTATAGAGACGCCGGGGATTCTCTAGAACTGCAGAGACACAAGGTGTTTCTAAAGGCCTACAAACACTCACATCGAAATAGTAACACACACACACACACGCGCGCACATGCACAGAGGGAGCATATTGAGGAAATATGATCGCACTCCTGTAGAGTGTATTAGGCGTCTAATTCCCTCGCATTAGCCCTCTTTAAAAACTATTTCACACTTCCAAATGTGATAAGTGCTACAGAGAGAAGAAACATCGAAAGCCAAGCAGCAAACGTGTGGGTTTCAGTGTGTGTGTGTGTGTGTGTGTGAGGTGAGAGGTTTTAAAAGCGTTTTCCAAGTCGTTCATTAAGAAGTTTGGAACAGATTGGAGTCCACGCTGGAAGCCGCGCTATTAAAACGCCATCTCGTCTTTCTGCGCTTCCTCCGCCGAGACGCAGAAAAATTAATTTTAAAGCAGATTATCTTCGTCTGCGCTCTCTGCTAACGCACTGGAGCTCGGATCGCTGTGTACTCTGCGAACGCCGAGAACGACCCGGCGTCTGACGCTAACGCAATCAGACCTCCATCACAAATCGATCCTGAGTGATAGATCAGCACTCGCTCTCGTTCATCTCCAGGAGAAAGGAAGGAACGGGAGGAGAAGAGCGTCTTACACAATTAGAACAGACAACACAGGAAAAGATCAGACTGAGAGACAGAGAGAAGAAAAGAGAAGAGAAGGGAGGAATGGATGGATGGATGGATGGATGGCTGGATACTGCTGAAGAGATTAAGAGTGATTCAGCTCTCTACACTCTCACTTGTGTCTCAGGTGTTGTTGGTAATTGCCATTTTAAGATTCACCGCAGGAGTACAGACACACACACGCGCACACACACATAACTTCTTGCCATGCACACAGTGTGAAGTTTACTGATGTACACAAGCACACACACACACACAGTCAGTGAAGGATCGTTAACCCTGGATGGTCACTATGGCAACAGAGCTTGTCCCATATAATCCACAGCGCACCTTTTACTGTAGCACAGAGGCATGAGAGCATAACACACACACACACACACACACACACACACACACACACACACACACACACACACACGCAGGGAAGGGCATTTACAGTATCACGAACCCTCATGTACATTCGTCTTATTTAAATGCGAGTTTATGAAAATCAATGCGCATCGCTGAGCACAATTTACCAAATCGCATTTCCTCCTTCGTCTGCGAGAGACAGTGAGATTATATTGCATCATTCACATCAAAAGACAATCTGATTACGATGCAGGTCTGATGTGATATTACTGTCTGCCATGTATTCGTCACAAACCCTGACGAATATCACTCACTTCGGTCTGATATGCACAGCAGGTGTTATTGCAGCTGCAGCAGAAATGCACATTAAATTACAAAATAAAGCTCGAGCAAAATCAAAGCGTCAGACGCGTAGGCAAAAAAAAAACAAAAACTCTGCGTTTGGTGAAATGAAATATGTATAACACAATTCCATTTTAATTATTTGATCCAGACACTGTATTCCCAAGAATCAGCTAAAAAAGTTTTTTTTAAACTTTTCAATTCTTCGTTAATTTTAGGGCTTAAAGTTTATAAGTAAAAAATTTTAAACTGTGTAGAAAACTTCATTCACATCCAAACTGTCCATAAACTGTCCATCAAGCCTCATAAACGTCCCAAACTGTCCATCAAACCCCATAAATGTCCCAAACTGTCCATGAAACCCTATATATGTCCAAGCTGTCCATCAAACCTCATAAACGTCCAAATTGTCCATCAAACCCCATAAACATCCAAACTGTCCATCAAACCTCATAAACATCCAAACTGCCTGTCAAACCGCATAAATGAACAAACTGGCTGTCAAACCTCATAAACATCACAAACTGTCTGTGTAACCCCATAATCGTCTAATCTGTCTATCAAACCTCCTAAACGTCGGAGGTTTTGAGGTTTGACACTGTCCTAAACGTCCACAATGTCCGGCAAACCCAAAAATGTCAAAACTCTTCATCAAACCTGAAAAACCATAAATATCCCACAATGTCTGTTAAACTCAATAGACATCCAAACAGTCCATCAAACCCCATAAACATCCCAAACTGACCACCAAACCTCATTAACATCCAAAACTATTCATCAAACCTCATAAACATCCCAAACTGACCGTCAAACCTCATAAACATCCAAACTGTCTGTCAAACGTCAAAAACCATAAATGTCCCAAACTGTCCATCAAACCCATAAACATTCAACATGTCCATCAAACCTCATAAATGTCCAAACTCTCAATCAAACCTCATGACACCCTAGCTGTCCGTCAAACTCCATAAATGTCCCAAAATGACCATCAAACCTCATAAACGTTCAAACTGTCCATCAAACCTCATAAACGTCCGAACGGTCCGTCAAACCCCATAAATGTTAAAACTGTCCCCGAAACCTCATAAATGTTCAAACTGTTCATCAAACCCCATAAACTGCTAAACTGTCCATCAAACCTTATAAACGTCCCAAACTGTCCATTAAACCTCATAAACATCCAACCTGTCCATCAAACCTCATAAACGTCCAAACTGTCCGTCAAACCACATTAATGTCAAAACTGTCCGTCAAACCACATTAATGTCAAAACTGTCCATCAAAACTCATAAACGTTCAAACTGTTCACCAAACCCCATAAATGTCAAAACTGTCCCCCAAACCTTATAAATGTCCAAACTGTTTAGCAAACCTCATAAATGTCCAAAATGACCATCAAACACCATAAACGTCCAACCTGTCCGTCAAATCCCAAAATTGTCCAAATGTCCGTCAAACCCCATAAATTACCAAACTGTTTATCAAACCTCAAAAACGGCCAAACTGTCCATTAAGCCCTATAAACTTCCAACTGTCTATTAAACCCCATAAACTTCTAAACTGTCCATCAAAGCTCATAAATCTCCAAACTGTCCAGTAAACCCCATAATCGTCCAAATTGTCCATCAAACCTCAAAAACATCCCAAACTGTCAGTCAAACCCCATAAACGTCCAAACTGTCCGTCAAACCCCATAAATGTTTAAACTGTCCATCAAACCTCATAAATGTCCAAACTGTCCATTAAACCTCATAAATGTCCAAACTGTACATCAAACCTCATAAACATCCAAACTGACCGTCAAACCCCATAAATGTCAAAATTGTCTGTCAAACGGCCTAAATGTCCAAAATGTCTATCAAACCTCATAAATGTCCAAACTGTCCATCAAACCTCATAAACATCCAAACTGTTCAATAAACCTCATAAATGTACAAAAACCTGTCCATCAAACAACATAAACGTCCAAACTGTTCATCAAACCTCATAACATCCTAGTTGTCTGTCAAACGTCATAAATGTCCCAAAATGTCCATCAAACCTCATAAATGTTTAAACTGTCCATCAAACCTTTATAAACGTCCAAAATGTCTATCAAACCTCAAAACCATAATGTCCCAAATTGTCCATCAAACTCCATAAGCGTTTAAACTGTCCGTCAAACCCCATAAACGTCCAAACTGTCCATTAAACTACATAAACGTCCCACCTGTCGATCAAACTCCATAAATGTCCCAAACTGATCATTTAACACCATTTGCTTCAGCAGCTCTATGATCTAATTGGATGTTTTTTTTTCAACAGCCCTGGTCTCTTTATAATATTTCATTTATGTATTTTAGTGTCACTAGTGTAAAATCTTATTAAATTAATGCTAATTATAAACCCAGCGAATGCTGGCAATAATATTTGGAGCGTTTGGTCAGAGCAAAGGTGAAATTATTCATTTAAAAATAGAAAGCAGTAATTATTTTTTTTTAAACAGTGACTGCACTCAGAAATAATTTCACTCCATTTAAGAAATTCATCACAGAGTCACTTTGTGAAAGCGTCAGACTTCAGCGCCGCGGCGTGCTGAGTGTGTTTACGTGACCTGAGCTCAGATTCATTCTCACAGAAAAGTGAGGAACGCTCTCGGATCGAGCGCAGGCTCTCGTCCGGAATTCTTCCTTTTCTTTTCTTTCTGTTACTTCGCTGCTCCTCCTGCTGCTGCTGCTGAAGAGGAGACGGAGTCGGACCTGACTCGGGGACTGGGGGACGCGCAAAAGAGAAGTGGGCGGAGTCAAATACTGTGTCCTTAGAGTTTCAACTGATTCTTTGTTGTTTTAATACCTGCATTTTAATCCAAAATGTTTAGCATGGTCTTGCAAATTTTTTTTTACACGCACAAACACACACACACACACACACACACACACACACACACACACACACACACACTGTGGTGTCCAGTTCATGTGTGTAAAGATTCCTCGTGCTCCTATAATCACTCTCTCACACTGTGAGTCCTAGAATACGGCCGTCCCACCAGTGAAGATGAAAGATGTGATCCTCTGGTGGTTCAGTACATTCAGGTGGTCAGCTGACTTCATTTTATTGCCCCATAACGTTACTGAGTCTAGACCTGAGTAACTGATCAACCCCAGATCATAACACTGTCTCCAGAGGCTTGTACAGTGGACACTATGCATGATGGGAGCATCGCTTCATGTCCTTCCCTTCTCACCCTGACACGCCCATCACTCTGGAATAGGCTCAGTCTGGACTCATCAGGTCACATGACCTTTCTCCATCACTCCAAAGTCCAGTCTTTATGATCCCAAACAAACTGAAGACTGATGAGTCTCAATAACAAGTGGTTTTATTATGGACACACAGCTGTTTAGTCCAAATCCTGTGAGTTCTCATCACAACATGTGTGTGTGTGTGTGTGTGTGTGTAAATGCTTTTACTTTCACTATTAAACAGAGCTTTGTTTTTTTTCCCTGATCACTTTTTCACTTCCCCAGAGTTGGTGGTTCAGCTCGATCTTTACAGGCTGTTATAATGATGGTTATTGCTGTCAGCGTTTTACACACATTTAAAATCG
>NC_071123.1:24812500-24837500 GCF_024256425.1 Clarias gariepinus
AGATGGAGAGACGGACAATGAGACGTGAGACAGAGTGGAAGCAGGAGACAGAGAAAGTCTTGCCGGGAGAGTGAGACAGGGAGAGAGATGGGCTGTAAGACAGAGAAACCATGAGACGTGAGGAGTCTCAAGTGAAGAGTGAGACAAAGCGAGAGAGAGACAGACAGGTAAAAAATGAGACCGAGCGAAAGTGAGACAGACAGGTGAAGAGTGAGACAAAGCGAGAAAGAAAGACAGGTAAAGAGTGAGAAAGAGAGAGGAGAGAGAGACAGACAGGTGAAAAGTGAGAAAGAGTGAGAGTGAGACAGAGCAAGAGAGAAAGACAGGTGAAGAGTGAGACAGAGAGAGGAGAGAGAGAGAGACAGGTGAAGAGTGAGACAGAGTGAGAGAGAGACAGGTAAAGAGTGAGACAGAGTGAGAAAGAGAGACAGGTGAAGAGTGAGACAAAGCGAAAGTGAGACAGACAGGTGAAGAGCGAGGCAGAGGGAGATAGAGAGAGACAGGTAGAGTGAGACAGAGTGAGAGAGAGGTGAAGAGTGAGACAGAGTGAGAGAGACAGACATGTGAAGAGTGAGACAGAGTGAGAGACAGACAGACAGGTGAAGAGTGAGACAGAGCGAGAGAGAGACAGACAGGTGAAGAGTGAGACAGCAGTGTTTATAGGAACAGCTGCGTCTCCATCACCCCCCCACACACACACGCACACACACACTGCAGGAAGTGCACTCAGGAGCACGCAGGGCTCAGACCAGCTGTGTGTGTTTGTGTGTGTCTGTTTGTGTGTGTGTGTGTGTGTGTGCGTACATGCGTGTCTCAAACTGTACATCTCTATTTCCTCATGGTGCGTCGCCGCTATTTTATTCCGAGCCGCTGTAACAAATCAATTTTCCAGCCGGGATCAATAAGGCGTTTTCTTATCTAAGGCTCCTGAGCTCGATAAGCGACGCTGTACAGGAGTCAGGAAGTGGGATTAGATTAGCATTAGCGCTAAACTCCGCCGGATTGCTACCTGCTGCTCGAGCGTTAGTGCTACAGCCACAAATCCTTTCGGAATAACAGCGTTCCCGCTAAAACCTCTGCAGATTTATTGTCAGGGCCGTCAAGGTGAATTTTAATACCTCGCCTCAGTATCCGGGGATTTAAACAAAAATCCACTCTGATTACTCTGTTCCGGCAAATAGTGCGTCCCAGAATCTTTTTTAATCAAATAGAGTTTTACTTTTTTTATCAAATAAAAAAAATCCTAAATCGTTTTAATTAAATAAAGAATTACAGAATCTTTTTTAATCAAATGAGGAGTTTTGGGATTGGTAAAATAAATAATTAAAAAAAAAAAAAATTAATAAGATTTTTTGGCATCTTTTTAACCAATAAGAATCTTTTTGAACCGGTCTTATGAAGGACTTTTAAAAAATTTTATCAAATAAAGAATTCCACATTCTTTTTAACTAAATAAAGAACTTCAGAATCTTTTTTAATTTAATAAAAAATGTCAAAAAAAATTAATCAAATAAAGAACTTCAGAATTTTTTTTTATTAAATAAAAAATTTCAGAAATTTTGAAATCAAATAAAGAAATCCAAAATATTTTTGGTCAGATAAAGAATATATATATATATTTTTTTATCAAGTAAGGAATTTTAAAATCTTTATAATCAAATAAATAATTTTAGAATCTTTTTAAACAAATAAAGAATTTTAAAATCCCTTTTAATTAACTAATGGGAGGTTATTTTTATTTTTAAATTTTTTAAGCAAATAGCGTTTTATTTTTTAAATATATACTTCGGTTGAAGTGGACAGTCTGGGGTAAAGCTTTGGAATTTGAAGGCTTTAATGTGTATAATTGCTCTTGTTTGACCAATCAGTGATATTCAGCCTGTTAAGCTCCGCCCCCATTGCACAGAACCCAGATCATGACAGAAACTGCAGGAACAAAAAGGTGGAAAATTAAATTACCCCTATTTCCCCCTTAGACTGCTGTGTGAACGTATGTGTGTGTGTGTGTGTGTGTGTGTGTGTGTGTGTGTGTGTGTGTGTGTACACACAAGCTCAAAGACTCATTTTACACCCAAGAGAGACTTTAGCATCAGCCATCAGCCATCAGTACGTCACTCACTCTGACCCAAAGGAGTCCTGCTGAAACATCTGTGTGTGTGTGTGTGTGTGTGTGATGAAGACACCACTTTATGACAGTTTGACACATCGTAGTGACAGGACGTAGCACAGGGTGACAAGATGTCCCATACGTTATTAAGACTTCTTTATAAAACCGAGATGAAAGACACACACACACACACACACACAAGGGGGTGAAGTCATAACGACGGTCGAAAGATAAATACTGCTTGAGACAGATAAGCACAACCACCTACACACACACACACACACACACACACACACACATTCTGGAAAAAGAACTGTAAATCTAAATGTAATATTATTTTAAGCTCTACACAGTATCTATGATCACTTTTCCTGCTCCAGGTCAGACGTGGTGGGCGTGTCATGTGTGCCGTACGTGTCGTACCCGCGCGCGGTGCAGTTCTCTCTTAGTTCTCTCTCAGTTCTCTCTCCCTGAGGGCCGTTTAAAGCCTCGACTCTAAAACTGAACTAAACCTAATCACCTTCCACTGCAACCTCCCCGTGTGGGGTCCGCCGGGGTCTCTCTGTCTTTATTATCACCTGCACAAGTCAACCTGACACACACACACGCACACACACACACACACAGAAAGACTCTGGCTGAACACCTCCTCAGTAACTCACCCACCAGTAACTCATTCCTGAATCAACGCCTCCTCACTGAATCAAGTGATTCCTCAGATGAATGAATGACTGTAAATGAGTCACATGTAAATGACTCCTCAGTTCAGTAGACGACTCATTAACAAACGACTCCTCATGTCGAGATGAATCTTTCCTGTTCACTTTGTTCGATTGGTCTTTGTCAAGGTCACATGATGATGTTCTGAAATCTGGCAAGTTGGCCGAAATAAGAAACTCACTCTCTCTCTCTCTCTCTCTCTCTCACACACACACACACACACACACACACACACACACACACATGCCCAGCAGGCACCTGTGTGTGTAATAAATGTATGGATGTGCAGCAGCTCTGACCTTTATCAACACACATATTTTATGATATATAACACACAGCCTAGAACACACACACACACACACACACACACACACACACACAGAGTGAGAGTCCTCTAATACACTGGTTGACTTCTGAGAACCGAAATTCATCATGGCCTCAGCAGGACGTCTTATTACTGCCAGCAGCACAATGTGTGTGTGTGTGTGTGTGTGTGTGTGTGTGTGTGTGTGCGTGTGTGTGGGATAGAGAGGGATGTTTAACCCTGCAGTGTTGTTATTTTATGACTCTCTGTCAGTCACGGTACACTTGTAGCGTCACGGGTCTGGAGAGATGCTCTGTGATTGGCCGAGCTCTTCTATAAGCCCCACCCCTTTAGTGGCAATTTCTTAACAGCTTGTTTCTGATTGGTCAGGTAACATGTTCCAAGGTTTTTTGGCAATGGAGGCTCCTTTTTTAAAAAAATGTTATGTAAACACACGGGCGAGTCTACTCACGAAGAAACTGGACAAAACAATGTGGATCTGCCAACCAATCAGCATCGAGTATTTCTGCATTACGTAATCTGTCTTAGACGTATAACAACATTATTAATATTCTTAGCGTTCTCTGCTTTAATTAAACATCATCGCTCTCTACACACAGTCAACACACACACACGCAACCTATTAGTGAAATGTGCATTTGTGTGTGTGTGTGTGTGTGTGTGTGTGTGTGTGTGTGTGGTTCCTTGGCCCAGATTTAAATTTGGCTTTTCTTTACGTAGCAGATGTTTGGCAAGGTGGATCCTCCTGGAGAGCTCTCTCTAACACACACACACACACACACACCTGTCACTCGCATCTAATACAATCTGAAATTTAAGGCTTTAGTCCATCATTGTTATAGAGTTGCACTGTGTGTGTGTGTGTGTGTGTGTGTGTGCGCGCTTAATGAAGCAGCAGGAGATTTCAGAGTCAGCGGCATCTCTAAGCGTGACCTGTGTGTCTGTGTGTGTGTGTGTGTGTGTGTGTAGGAGTGTTTAGTTAAGCCTGAAGATGTACGGAATATTAATGAGCTGTTCCTGATTGATTTTGCACTTAGCGATATTAGCTACACCACCAAGATTCCGCATACTGAATTAGCATCGGATTATTTCAGTAAAATCCCTCCGCTCGGACGCCGCCGTGCATCTTAAACATTTTTAAATAAACATTTTAGGAGCCGTCTTGAAGTGAAATCGCTGCTGAAAGACAGAAAACTTTATCCCAAAATAAAAATGAAAGTGTCTTCACCCCGAACGTAGTTTATCAGCCGGGGCGTGCTTAGCATCCGTGGAGATTAGCCTCTGTGAAGCTACGTTTTAGCGCATGTCTAGATCATCGCACATCTCACACACATGTCCGTCTTAAACCTGTAAAAGAGATTTGGAATTTTACCTGTTAACCAGATATTTAGATTTGGTGCAGAACTTTAAACCAGTGTCTGCTAGCCTTCTGTACTTATTAGCGCTAGTGACAAGATCACACCAAATGCAGATGTTCCATGACATTTTATTGCTTTAAAACTTTTATTCTTATCAATCACTTATTAAAATTTGGAATTCGAGTATTATTTATAACTTCTTTGGGTTGATTAGCTTTGTAATTTTATCTGTAACATGAAAATGGAAAGCTTTTATTTGCTAATAACAGCAGATTCTGCTGATTATAAAATGGTTATTCCGGATGATTTAAAAAAATTACATGGTTTTATATTTTGCAGGAATATATACAATTCAATACTTTAATGATACATTTTTTTTTATAAATAAAGTTTAGACATTTTATTTTTATAATAAAATATACCATTATATATTTAAATAATAATGAAAAATGTAAATTTATTAAAAAAAAAAATAAGTAAGTTAAATTGATATTAATATATATATTTATTGATGTATTTATTTATTTATTACTTTTATGTTTTTTTTTTTTTATGGAAATAGACTGAAGGTGTTCCTCAAGACTTAGTGTTGAGTCCAGTTATGTTGAATCTTAAGCTCCAAGAGTCCAGACAAGTTTTATTTTATTATTATTTTTTCATTTTATTTTTTTTACCAAAATATATAGAAGAAAAATGTATACACTCTAAAATAAAATCTAAAATCTCTCATTTTCTCACACACACACAAACACACACACAAAGTAATATTGTGAAATTCTTCTAAAAGTTTCAGTTCCCAGCAGGGCGCTGATGGCTGAGGCGACGTCCTGTCCGGTCCTGATTACGGCGATGTGTTTAAGCGGCACGCTCCAGTTCCCACACTCAGCCTCTGGATTTCCTGTTCATCACTCCGCCCTTAGACTGATCGCCGGTGTCACTGACGGCACGCATCGCTGCATGCTGTATGCTAACGACCAGTGGATCTATCTGGCTGTGTGACCGAGCTCACGCTGGATTTAGTTTGCTTATATTACATATAAGGTCATTATTATTCTTAGCAGGTTCCAGGAAGTTCCATATCATTTTAAAGGTTTTAATGAATGTTCCAGGGCCCTCAAGTCTTAGTTAATCTGGAGCTAAACCAGGATGCATATTCCACAGGTTAAATGCTCTGGAATAGTATTCCAGAATACATGGCATGTTCTGCAACAGGATACAGAATCATGAATGTACCAGGTGTTTTGGAATGTAAATGCTTAAAAGCAAACTGCATTTTGGCTCATATCTGGGGATGATCTAAACATGCCAGATTGAGGCTTGCGTTTGGGAATAATCTGTATATTATGGATTTTATCTAATATTTTGGAAAGATCTGTACATTCTGGATTGTGGCTCATGTTCGGGAATGATCCATGTAATCTAGATGTTAGCTCAGGTTCTTAAATAATTCATATATTCCAGATTGTGAATCAAGATCTAAAATAATCCATGTCATAACCTTAATGGTAGCTCTTGTTCTTAAATTATCTGTACATTCCATATTGTGGCATGTACGGGAATGATCCATATAATCTAGATGGAAGCTCAGGTTCTTCCACATGTCCTGTAATCTGAGAAATAATACTTTTTTCCGAATTGTTTTCATGTTCCAGAATGAGCTAAACACCCAAAAACCTGGAGCAGCAGGAGATCTAGAACAGTCCACGTCTGAGCACATGGTCAATGGTGTACATGTTCCAGAAAATACGGCACGCAAACCCATAAGTCTTCACACATTCCAGAATGTACCATGGATCTAAACAATCCAGAAAGTTCTACGCATGCTACACACCCCATCTGTTCAGCTAAATTCCAGAATGTTCTGCAGGATTCTGCTCCACATGAGTTTACTTTTTATTCAACTCAGTCTTTATTCAAATGGCTTTTTCCCCTCTCGCTCAGGAATAAGAGTGTGTCTGATATGAGCCATTTTAATCCGGAAATCTTCTTCTCTTTCAGCTCGTAGCTCTTTCACTGAACTGCTAATGTCACAGCTCATCTTTTCCCTCCTCCATTCTTTATTTTTCGGAACACATTTTCCTCCCTAACTTGTTAAGCACTTGAGAGGATTCTTAATCATACATTTTTAAGATAGATTTTATCACTGGAGTATGTTCAGCTGCATGAAGTCAGAGAGCTGGTCCTTCAGGAAACACGTCTAATTGATCTCGTCCTGCGTCGCTCGCTCCGTCGGTCCGCTTCAGTCTATAATTCCGTGTCACTTTTTCTTAAAAAATGAAAACGTTTCAGCAGATTGTTTTTTATTGATTGCTTTGCTCTTGGTGTTTTGTGTTTTTTCCCGTTTTGTGTTAGTAATGTGTTAGATGGTGATTGGCGTTTCTCATTTCGATCCTGTTGTTTTTCTCCGATATTCGTTCTCCTCTGCTGCATTGCAGATGATGGTGGCTGAAGTGCCGAGACAATGAGAGACAGACAGTGAGATGGACAGACAGATAGAGAGAGTCTCTGCAGTTTTTTAACAGGAGCAGGAAGATGTGTAGGCGTATAGTGATGCAAAACAAGAAAATAATTTGTGTGTGTGTGTGTGTGTGTGTGTGTATGAGGGATAGAGCGAATGAGACACTGGACACTCAACATGGTTTGCTACAGTCTTGATCATTGTTCAGGAGGCATCTACATCAGCCACAGAGATACACCCTGGCTTTCTAAGGTTTCTGAGAGATTTACACGTTCTAGATGCTCTAGAACTTTCCAACATTCCACTGGACAAGGTGTTATATTTTGTTATAACGCATTCAAATTCCAGAGAAGTGAAAATGCTATGGAAAAAAAAAGGAAAGAAATTTATAAAAAAAAAATTCTGGAATGTTCATCATAATCCAAATTGTTTCATGAACTCTAATCATGTTCAACACACCACAGCACATACAGTACATACGCCTTATACAGTGTTTTAAGACTCCTTTTATTTTATTGTATTTTATTTTATTTATTATTTTTTCCTTATTTATTACTTTTTGCTTTCTAATGGATAACAACCATGAGCAACTGTAACCAAGAATAAGCAACTTCCCTCTGGGATTAATTTAGTTCTTTGAATCTTGAATCTTACAAAGCGCTCTTTGCACACCGTCACTGTTTTTTTTTAAAGGTTCTACAGGTTCGACACTTTTCCACAGGTTTCTGGACAAACCAAACATCCCAGGATGTCACAGAATGCTCAAGATTTCTTTCCAGAAGCATCCATGTTGACCTGGTAAATACACTTTTTTTTCTTTGTTTCAGAATGCACTACAGATTCTCAAATGCTCAAAATGCTCTTAAAAAAGAGAATAAAATAAAACTAGAGGAAAAAAGGCAGCATTTGGGTGAGTAGAGAGGAGAGATTAGGTGCGAGACGGATTGTGCCGAGAAGAAAGTACAAAAGGAAATCGGACAGAGGGAGGGAACGAGAGAGCATTTTTTGCTCTAACTAAGTGAGCTCTGAATTGGGACGGACAGAAAGGGGATGAACGAGGGACAGGGGGCGGACGGAGATAAACAGATAAAAAGGGGTAAATAAAGAACGGCAGTTTTATTATGGGTAGAAAAAAAGACATAGCTGCAGAAAGCGGTTCTGACCAGTTAAGGCTGGTTGAGACTGGTTTAAACACAGAAGAAATCGGCCGAGAAGGGGGAAAGAATAAAAGCAATTAGAGCTGATAATATTAAAACTATGACTAATAATAATAATAATAATAATCATCATCATTAAAAGGTTAAATGAGCCTTTAGAATTTCCACAAATTTAATTACTAAAGAACTTTTAGTTTAGTTTTTCAAACTTGAGGGTGTAAACGAAAAAAATAAACACGGTCGTGACAATGGTGATAAATAAAACAAGCGTACCAATAAAATAAAAAAAATATCATGACCTTATAAAAGCACAAAATAATTCCTGGATGAACCAAACTGTGAGAAAGTCGTTTACCTAAAAAAAAAAAAAAAGAAAAAGATCTTGATCTCGTATAATGATTGGAAAAAAAATATTGCATGTAATTCAGATGAGATTTAATTGCGTTGTCGAACACTGTGAGAAGCATGTACCGTAAAACCTCACCCTAATCACATAGCATGAAACCTTTGGTCTTCCTTTGGTCATGTGTCAGTTTAAAACTAATAAAAAAAAATCTGTGTGTACATACAAGAAATATATATTTGTTCATGTCAGCAAATAACATAAATATATAAATATGAAATAAATAGACAATAAACCTCACTTAACCTTAATTTATGATTCCTCTTGGCACCGGCTGGTTTAAAAACAAAACTAAAAGCGGCTTTTTTTTCTTCTTGCTACCGTCCTTGATAACATTCTTGTGACCCGCTGTGCTACGTTTTCACAAAATCTTCCACAAAAAGAAAAAGAAAAAAAGAAAAAGTAAACTTGCTTCGCTTGGCTTTCCACTGATACGAACAAGTTTTGAACGGCTCCCAGACGTACGCACCGCGGTAACTTAGCCAGTTCAGCTTGGTCCGTTTGTTCCTAAGATTTATGATTTAAGATTTAAGATTTTTTTGCCCTGACAACTCCAAACTACACGCACCGGCTCACGTTATACTATAGATTCACACTATACAATGTCCTACAATGGTTTGTAGGGGTTACACATGGCGTATTGCTAGCTTTTAAACAACACAAGAGGTGGCGGAAACCAGGCATTTTAGGAGACTTTGGAGCTCTACACTGTAAAACAAACATCTCAGCAAAGTCTAAAGAGGTGGCTTTAATGATTACTGATTTGTAGGTCAGGGGCTCAAGTACCAACACCAATATCCTGATGGACCCTGCACCCTGTCCCCTGCTTCCAAACTGGGGATATTTAAAAATATCACATCACTGTGCTGTAAGGTTCATGCGACAAATAATTAAACCTCTGCTCTTAAAATTTTTTAAAGGATGCATCTTACATCCTTACAGTGATAATTTATTTTTTACTTCTAAAGCTTATTCCTAAAAAATCCTAAGATTGAACAGAATCTAAATTGCACAGCCCTGTACCTGACCGGAGTGTATCGTTACACAGCTGCAAACCTCCGTTCTTCTTTCTGACACCAACCCGAGCTCAGCTTTATTAACATACACAGGTTTAAAAACACACACATTTAATTAAAACATGAAAGCTTACTTGTACGCTGTGTGTGTGTGTGCGTGTGTGTGTGTGTGTGTGTGTGTGTGTGTGTGTGTGTGTGTGTGAACACCCGGGTGGCGTTCCTCTGTGCTGTGAGACGTTGAATAAAAAGTTAAATAAAGCAATAAATCATAAAACAAATAATGCAAGAGTGTGACAATGTGGTACACTTTACGAGAACCTGCTGCTAAAAGAGGAACACAAACAAGCACTGAGGTGCGTGTGTGTGTGTGTGTGTTTCGAGCAAAAGTTTATGAGCAAAAACAACTCTTTCCAAGAAAATTTAATTTAAGGTAGTAAAATATATATTGCTTTCTCTCGCTTTGTTTCTGTCTCTCTCTCTCTCTCTCTCTCTCCCATTGTTACCTCTCTTCCCCTTGTCTTGCCATCGCTTTTCCTCTCTCCAATGACAGCAGCTATTTAAAAAACCTTTACTGAATAGCATTGACACACACCCACACATACACACACAGCACAAAGTGAGCAGGGTTTTCAAACACACACAAAAGGTAAAACCCCTCGTTTAGCTCGTTAAGCGACTGATGGTTTATGACCCGTGGCTTTGTCCGTATGTAAACAAACACACTATTTTCCAAACATATCAAAGGAGCCTTTTCTTTGCATGTAAGATAATTAAGCTCTTGAGAGAACCCGATTGCTTTTCCCAGGTAATTATCGTCTGTGTCTGTTTTCAAAAACCTCATTAAAATCGTCAAACCATTAAGATCATCGTTAGGAATGCCGGTGGAAGCTGAATGAGGATATACGCAGCTTTTCAAACGTGATGCTGGAGATGTTGCTTTTTGTTCTTTACTCGGCTCTCTGTCTAGTCATTTGACAAAATTTCCATTTTTTTTTTCTTAAAATGAGTTGTCAATGTCACAAAAAGTTTGCTGCGTGCTTCATAGTTTATGATACATGAGTAAATTAATTAGGATCCTACGAATAACACAACACAAGAAGAAAGATGTGAGATAATTATAATACTTCTACTACTAATAATAAAAATAATAACAATAAAATCTTTAACTATAGGGGTCCAAAATTGGCAACAATGGATCTGGTCTCTAAGGCATAAGACATCACATCATTCAGGGAAAAAGAAACCTGGGCACAATGGGAACGATCACTTCAGCAGAAGAGTACCCAAAACCTCTGACAGAACCTCGGTCAAATCTATAAAGAAGCAGGTGGCAAGACAGGTCGGATCGGTAAAGCTGAAAGAATCTGACTCCTCTGAGACGAAAAAGAATCAGATACGGTGAATAAAAGATCAGATTACTAATGCGCAAAGGGGACGGCAGCAAAACGGATGGAGCGCAGATCTATAGGTCAGAAGATCTTTGAAAGAAGAGGAAACAAATCTCCAACTTCAGGTTTCAAATCATTAATGCAAGGGGGAGCAGATTAATACGACAGAGGGGTTAGATGTCTGAGGCAGGAGGGAGGTAGATAGTCTCTCTCCGAGAGATTCAGGAAAAACTGGAGCATGTCTCAAGGTGAAAATTAAAGAAAAAGAAGCAAGAAAAAGAAGGTTCAGTCTTGATTCAGTGCTGCCTGGGGGCAGACAGGGTTAAGGGCCTTGCTGAAGGGCGCAATAGTGTCAGTCTGATTAGTGACCCAGAGCCTTAACCGTTAAGCACCACTGCCTAATTAGTTGAAAAAGAAGATCCTGATTTCCTAGTCAGAAGGGGTGAGATTTTCAGGGCAGAAGAGGACAGAACTTTAGGGCAGAAAGGGGTCAGGCATTCAAGTCAGAAGGGGTTGGATATTTAGGGCATAATTGGTTAGATCTCCTGGTCAGAATGGGTCAGTTCTCCTATTTAGAATGGGTCAAATCTTCAGGGCAGATAGAATCTGATCTTTAAGGTAGATGGGTCCAGATCTTTAAGGAGATCTAAACCCACCTGCTTTGAAGATTTAGAGCAGGTGACCCCTTCCACCCAAAAGATTTGACCCTTTATACCATTAAGATAAGACAAGGAGGTCTGACCCCCTTCTTCCCGTACAAATGGGGTCAGATCTTCAGGACAAAATTTGCTCAGATCTTTAGGGCAGTGGGGGTCAGAGCTTTAAGGTAGATCTGATGAAAGATCTGACACTATCTGCTCTAAACATCTGACCTTATCAGCCCTAAAGAACTGATCCCTTTGGTTATTGTATATGGGTCAGATTTTCTAGTCAGAATGCATTAGATAGTTGATGTTAAAACACCAGATCTTTCAGTAAGGAGTCTGGTCAGTATTTTTTAAGCAGACTGTTAGATCAGAAGGGCCTTAATGTCTAAGAATCAGCAGAATGTCCAGAAGTCAAAGGGGACCAGGTGTCTTAGATAGAAGAAGCCTCATGAGACTAAAATGTTCTCATGCCAAAATTTCACATTTACACCCAACCAGACACTGTGTTTATATACCTGCAAGATCTTCTCATGGAGACTGTTGTGCATTACAGTTTCGCCAAACTCCTTCCTCTTCAAAGACGTTAATCAGGTTCAACAGTAATGAAGTGCTAATAAACAGAAACAGTCAGGAGAACTTATACACGTAGGCACACACCATCGGGGTCTGAAGAGGTTAAGTGGAAAAGGACCGAATGTTTAAAGTGAGAACTTTATCTCTCGAAGGTGACCGGACCTTTATGTTAAAATGGGCAGGATTATCATGTTGAATAAAAGCCCAGATCTGAAAGTCAGTAGGGACGAGATATTTGGAGCCAGATCTTCAAAATAAGTGCCAGATCACGGAGACGGCCGCGGCGGAATCGGACAGATATCCAGTAAACGAGGACAGATCCCCATGGCATTATCAGTCACAGGATCAATAATGAAAATCAGCCTGCCTTCTGGGCAACCAGGGACCAGGACAGAGGCTGAGCGATTTCCAACAACATCCCAGGAGCCGGTTCGTCTTCAGGAACTTTTAAGGGCGTGCACACTTTTACCAGAAGTAGAAGTGGAGGAGGAACATAAAAAAAATAAAAAAATAAATAATAATAATAGTGATTACAATAACAAACAAACTTTGGAGTTGGTGTTGTGTACGCCTGTTTTTAAAATAAAATAAAAAATTCCAAAGACTCATGAGTTGTTAAACAGGTTTTGATTACACCGCCGCCGTCATTAGCAGTTTTTTGGCATCGGGAAAAGTTAACTGGCAGAGCGCCGCATCTTTTTACGGCGGAAAACGTGTGAAATGTTTCCAGATTAGTCAGCTCGAAAGATGCTCCGCTGCGGTCGTTATGGTTACTCATGTACATTTGGAAACCGCCCACGTCCGCGATCATAAAAGTTTGGCTTGGGAAGGATGTTAAGCGCAGAAGCGAATCATCTCCGTGTCATCGGGAAAAAAGCTTCAGAGAGACAAAGACGAAGTTCGGTCCGTTCTCGCCAGGGCTCGTGCGCCGTCATGTCTCATGCGGCAGAAATAGGATTTACAGTAGCGCAGATGGCATCGCTACGCGTGTAGGTTGTTGATACACGCGCACACACGCGCGCTTGCATCGACTCACAGATTTTCAAGTGTGTGCGTGCATTCCTGTGTGTGTGTGTGTGTTTCAGGAGGGGCTCTGCAGTATAAAGTGAAGGTGTGAAAGTCGCATCAAACACAAACACACTCTCAACTAAATGTGTGCGCACACACACACACAGACACGCAGCCGAGGCACGTCACTAGAGGTTTTGCTTTGACAGGAAAAATCCTGATGCATTTACACTCCAGGGGCTTAGCTGTTAGACCAGATAGTCTCACACACACACACACACACACACACACACACACACTGAACACTGAATTCTCTCCAGCCTGAGAGCTGACACACGGGGGGGAAAAGGTGCAACAATATCAAGCTCACTGATCAGCCAGCTAGCATTCAGAGCGAGGAAACACACTCCGCGTACCCGCGCTGAACATCACGCAGCTCCGGCAGCCGCGTTAAACCTCCGCTCGCCTCGACAAGCCAGTCTTTATTCTCTTTAAGGCCAAAAATCGCAGCTTGTCACGTTAACAAGAAACCACAAAACAAACCCCCTGATGTCGAATTACGCCGGGGTTCGTGATGCGTTTCTTATTAGCGACCGTACGAGCCCCCTGTGGACCATCCGTTACTATAGAAACGATACGGCATTAATATCTACCCGCGCGAGTGTCAGAGCTGCTGATGGACGATAAACAGACAGCGATGAGCGCAGCGGGTAAACGCCGAGTTAACGCACAAACACACACACACACACACACACACACACACACACACACGGAGGAGAGACAGAGAAAGACGACAGCATTATGGGATAGCCATCTCTGCTCATTTTTTAAAAATATAATCTTAAATACGCAGCGTCCCACACCTCATCCGTCTCTCCAGTGAATCTCTCTCTCCTCCCATCACTCAGGTAATTGTTCCGGCTTTAATTTCTATCTGCTCATCTCCACCCATTTATCATGCACACACACACACAAACTCACACACACACACACACACACACACACACACACACACCTAGACCTAATGAATATACATCTACAAGAAAAGTATGATTATGGGCCACTGGTCCGGAACGACAAACATCAAATTTTCGGGGGAAAATGAAAAAAAAAAATTATATTGATTTTGATTTGCATGTGTGTGTGTGTGAGTGTGTGTGTGTGTGTGTTTGAGGAACTGTGTAATTGAATGCCGCATTTAAAATCTCTCCTTCTGTTTTTCTTTTTTAACGACTGATGCTTTCCTTCTTCAGCATTAAGATCTTGTTTAAGAACAAACAAGTTTTAGCGCAATTATTGCAATTTCGAACTTAAATCCCGTTCAGATTTGCGATTTTATCGACTACGTGATATCCGCTGACAGGAGTGCCTTCAGTTCAGTCTTTGGAGGTAAAACAAAAAAATAAACAAACAAGCAAAAAAAATCAAGACTACTCCAATCCAGACTAAAATCTGGGGAAAAAAAGCAATCTGAATTTAAAAATCGTCCCGAGTTAATTAGAGTTGATAATCTCTGAGGATCGGGACAGTTTTAATTACAACATGTGCCATTAATTAGCCCGAGACTTCTCATGCTAGCTAACAATCTGTTACTCATGGAGGGTTTTTTTTTTTCAATTAAGATTTTCAAATTTATTTATTTATTTATTTACTAAAACAGAACCAGAATGTAGCAAAAAAACATAATCTGAATTTATATTCTAGTAAAATTCAATTTAAATTAAAAAGTAAATGTTTGATATTTAATTTAATACAAAACAGAAATGTTTTATTAATTTTTTATTGTAACTCTTGAAAATGTTAAATATAAAATAACATAAAAATATAAAATATATAGTTTATAAAAAAAAATATATAGTATAAACTTTTTAAATATCTTCAATGTTACTTGCAATTATATGCAGGATTTTAAATAATATTTTTTCTATTAACACTAAAAGCTTTCAAAACAATTCTATTCTGTCATTTTAAAAAATACATTTTATTTAAATTTTTAAAGAATTCTTAATACGTAATTTTTTTTTAGCAGTTGTTTTAGTGATTAATTTTTGAGGATTCACTTAGCAGTCTAAAATTAAAAAGTTTTTTTGATCTACACAAAAAACAAAACAAGGTGTAAGATTCTCAACCTTACAGAATGGGATTTCTTTGTATTAATAAGTTAGACAGAGAGTTCTGCTGTACAGAGAGACACACAGACATGTACGTGGGCTTCAACCCGTGGGTGGAACACCCTTGCATATAAATCTGTTGCCTTTTTTGTGCTTGAAATCAAAGTGGTGGCTTAAATATGACCAGGGGTTCGCTTCATAAGAATGTGTTGGCATTTCACTTTCACTGTGTCTGCATCACTGACATCTGTTTTGTCCGTCTTCATCGTTCTTGTGAATTTAGCGCCTTTGTTCTCCTCGCCCATCAATCAGTGCAGTGGTGTCCGGGGTGCAATTTTTTTTCTTCTCCGTTGTTTTATTTGTATTTTTTTTTTCATTTTCATTCATTTATTTTTTTTTACTCAGTAGTGAATATGATTTAAAATGTAGTGAAGTACAATACTTTAAACAAAACATACTTAAAAACTACTTAAAAAAGTAGAAGTACACAAAAAAATCTACTCAATTACAGTAATGCGAGTAAATGTAATTCATTCTTTTCCACCTCTGATTAAAGATTCGCAGATTATTATTAGATTTAAATGTTTTACTGTTTCTACAAACTCTTTAACCGACAACGACAGGTTTTAACACTAGTTGTAAATATTAATGTGTAAGGGCCAGATAGGTTGCCAGATCCTCCTTTTTTATTTACTTAATTTGTCCTCATGCTTTAATTTTACAGGTAAAATGCACCAGTTTTAAGAATCCATTTTTTAAAATGCATTAATATGTATATTGTATGTAATAAATCTTAATTATATATGTATAACGAATATTTTTATTATTATAATTATGATTATTATTTTGAGGAATGAACTCATCCTGTGCAGAGACGTCCTCATGCTCACAGCGGTGTTGTAGGCTCAGGTGTCTCCGCGGGACCTTGACGTCAGGAATATTTGCAGTTCTCAGGCGTGTTAAGAGCCGTTAGATGTGAAGACGCTAAACGAAACAGAGACGCAGACCGACACTGGAGTCTATTAGAGACGCTGTGAAGGTCAGGACTTCAGTTCTGGACGTGTTCCTTAAGCATTAAGCTGAAGTTCAGCGACATCGCCGCAGCTGTTCCTGAGAATCAGTCACTATGATAATATCGCTCATGAATATTCATAACTCATTAACATACCATATTATCATCTTAACATTTTTATCATTCACGGTCGCTCAGTGTTATCTAAATCCAGGCTGACTGCTCACTTATCCCGAGAAACTCAGCCTCATCAATCACACACACACACACACACACACACACACACGCGCTTATAAGTATGCATATAGAGTCGTGCAGGTAGTTGTCAGTGTATCCTTGACATTGAGTGATTGAATAATCCATGAACAAAATCAATACACACACACACACACACACACACACATACACACACACGCACACTCCTACCGTTGTCGTTCTCTTGCTCGCCCCGCCCCTCCTGCTCCGTGTCAGTGAGAGAGAGGAGCGAGTTCGCCCGGCTCGAGGCACGAGAACTCCGCTCAGACTTCACTTCCTGCATCCACAGACGGAGGGCGTGGTCAGGCGAAGCCCCACCCACTGATTCTGGATCTGAGACCACGCCCAAGGAGCCACCGCCCGGGTAGGCCAGTTCCTGATTGGCCGAGTGGAGTTCGGTTTGGAAATCGGGAAAAGCAGCAGATTCTGTTTGAGAGAAAGTGAACAGTTTGTCTTTATCTCTAATTAATCATCTCTTTATTCTTTATTCTTCTTTCTCACTTGCTTTTCTCACTCACTCACTCACTCACTCATCTTCTATAGCGCTTTATCCGGTATTCAGGGTCGCGGAGACCTGAATTATCCCAGGAGACTTAGGGCACGAGGAAGGGTACATACTGGACAGGGTGGCAATCCATTACAGGGCACACACACACACACTCACACACTCATTTACACACGACGGGCAAGATGCAAACTCCATGCACACAGAGACAGGAATCGAGCCTGGCCGGGAATCGAACCCGCATCCTGGAGGTGCAAGGCGACAGTGTTAACCACCACACCACCTGGGGTTAAATATCTTACATCATCAATTCTTTCTTTCTTTTCTTTTTTATGTCCATCGTTCTCTGTTTTCCTCCTCTCCTTCCTCTCTTTCCATCTAACAGGAGTTTTATCTTATGAACTTAAGTGTGTGTGTGTGTGTGTGTGTGTGTTTAAAGAATGAGCCGAGAGCAGTGTGTCTGGGGTCGCCTTGGTGATGAGCCCATCCCTTAAAAGGGCACAACACACACATACACACACATGTACACACACTGACACATATGCACACACACATACATACACGTACATACACACACATATGAACACACACACACACACACACACACACACAATCTTTCTCTGTCTGACACTCTTTAGTTCATCTCCCTGTTTCCGTGGTAACTGGAAGAGAAAAGCTCTCTTCATTCTGCATGTAACGTTTGACTGGAAGCACACACACACACACACACACACACACACGTTCTCTCTATATGTGTAATATGATGCTACATTTTAAGAGTGTATTAGAACAATACAGTAAAGCGTCCTAATTCCCTCAATAACAGTACAGAGATCAAACACTAATACGGTGCGGTGCATTGTGGGTAATCCGTACCAGTTACAGTGCAGAGATCAGACACTAACGTGGTGCATATTGGGTAATCCGTACCAGTTACAGTGCGGAGATCAGACACTAACGCGTTGCATTGTGGGTAATCCGTGCCAGTTACAGTGCGGAGATCAGACACTAACGCGGTGCATTGTGGGTAATCCGTACCAGTTACTGTGCGGAGAACAGACACTAACGCGGTGCATTGTGGGTAATCCGTACCAGTTACAGTGCGGAGATCAGACACTAACGCGGTGCATTGTGGGTAATCCGTACCAGTTACAGTGCAGAGATCAGACACTAACGTGGTGCATATTGGGTAATCCGTACCAGTTACAGTGCGGAGATCAGACACTAACGCGTTGCATTGTGGGTAATCCGTGCCAGTTACAGTGCGGAGATCAGACACTAACGCGGTGCATTGTGGGTAATCCGTACCAGTTACAGTGCGGAGATCAGACACTAACGCGGTGCATTGTGGGTAATCCGTACCAGTTACAGTGCGGAGATCAGACACTAACGCGGTGCATTGTGGGTAATCCGTACCAGTTACTGTGCGGAGAACAGACACTAACGCGGTGCATTGTGGGTAATCCGTACCAGTTACAGTGCGGAGATCAGACACTAACGCGGTGCATTGTGGGTAATCCGTACCAGTTACAGTGCGGAGATCAGACACTAACGCGGTGCATTGTGGGTAATCCGTACCAGTTACAGTGCGGAGATCAGACACTAACGCGGTGCATTGTGGGTAATCCGTACCAGTTACAGTGCGGAGATCAGACACTAACGCGGTGCATTGTGGGTAATCCGTACCAGTTACAGTGCGGAGATCAGACACTAACGCGGTGCATTGTGGGTAATCCGTACCAGTTACTGTGCGGAGAACAGACACTAACGCGGTGCATTGTGGGTAATCCGTACCAGTTACAGTGCGGAGATCAGACACTAACGCGGTGCGTTGTGGGTAATCCGTGCCAGTTACAGTGCGGAGATCAGACACTAACGCGGTGCATTGTGGGTAATCCGTACCAGTTACAGTGCGGAGATCAGACACTAACGCGGTGCATTGTGGGTAATCCGTACCAGTTACAGTGCGGAGATCAGACACTAACGCGATGCATTGTGGGTAATCCGTACCAGTTACAGTGCGGAGATCAGACACTAACGCGGTGCATTGTGGGTAATCCGTACCAGTTACTGTGCGGAGATCAGACACTAACGCGGTGCATTGTGGGTAATCCGTACCAGTTACAGTGCGGAGATCAGACACTAACGCGGTGCATTGTGGGTAATCCGTGCCAGTTACAGTGCGGAGATCAGACACTAACGCGGTGCATTGTGGGTAATCCGTGCCAGTTACAGTGCGGAGATCAGACACTAACGCGGTGCATTGTGGGTAATCCGTGCCAGTTACAGTGCGGAGATCGTGGGATTGATTTAACATCATTTTCTTTTTTTTCTTTCTTCCTTTCTTCTTTCTAGAATTTTATTAATTTCTTGACTTCCTTGTTTACTTTCTTTCTCTGTTTGTGTGTGCGTGCGTGTCTGTGTGTTTGTGTGTGTGCGCGTGTGTGTATGTGTGTTTGGGTGTGTATTTGAGTGCGTGTGTGTACTCACCCTTGGCCGTGATGTCATGGGGTTTCCTGCGCACTTTGTGGCTGTTGTAGGTGAACCTGCGGTCGGGTTCGTACTCCGTGTGAGAGTGCGCGTGGGCGCGAGAGTCTCTGTAGTGTTTGTGGCGAAGGCTAGCCTCGTCCTCTTCCTCAGAAGAGCTGGAGTAGCTGAGCTCCATCCGAGGACGAGACAGGGACTGGTACACGTTCTCATCCATGACTGCGTACACCCACGCTCACACTCACACACACACACACACACACACACACACAAAAACACTCTCACAAAGTGTCCCAAACACTTCCACACTTCACACCACACAGCCACTTCAGTACACACACACACACCCTGAAGAGGAAACACACAAAGAGACAAAGAGAAAATGTGTCAGAATACAATAAAAAAATCATCTCGTGATGAAGGAATTGTTACATTATCGGTATAACGAGCAGTACTGAGACCGCGGCGCTAGCTAGTGATTAACCAAAATGTCAATAAATAATAATGTTGCTACACTATAACAACATCATCTTAGACTCATTAACATTTAATGATTGATTAACTTTAGCAATTAATAAACAATTAACATAAATTTGCTCATTTCAAAAATCATTGGCATTAGCACATCATAAAATAACAAACGTTCACAAGGTAACTGTGGTAGTGTTTGATTTTAAGGCTGTAATTTTAGTAAAAATTTACATTTACATGCAGTAATTAGATTTATGCAAATTTATGCGATGATTGAATAGATAATCAATGCAGGTGGATTTCATTAACATTTAAACAAACAAACAACACTGAGTAACTCAATGCGCTAACGTTACGGTAAAGCCAAACAATCATTTGTAAGGCTTTTTTGAGCAAATAAACAATATTAAACTTTAAAAGGAACACACCGCCATAATGTTAACAACTTAATGATGTAAAAAAAACTTTGTTAACATGAAAAAAAATTGGAAAAAGTGTTAACTGAAGTTTATATCTGTAAATTAGAGTCAATTCTAAATCATTTTATTGTAGATTATATTTATGTAAATGTTCAGTCTTACAGGAGAATTTCACTAGCATTAAAACTAAAGTCATTTAATCTTTTATAACGTTTTAACTAACGATATTAATTATTTGTTTAAACTAAATTAGTTAAAGTATTTCAGCAGAATGTAACGTTAACGCTACATTATTGTCCAGCTTCTAAACATTTTTTTAATAATCATCTTCTCGAACTCGAGTAATTTAAATAACGTCTTAGACATCAGCACTTTTCCGTCCCCGTCACTCCAGAGCACCGAGCGAACGCTCCACCGCTCGCTTTTTCCCCTCTCGCAGGACGCTCGGCGAGACGTTTCCGCTGACTCAGGAATCATTTACAACAGCAACAACAACAGAAAAGAGCGCGAAGACGGAGGTGGCGTGTCGAGGGAACGGCCCGCGGTGGCTCAGCTCTGACACGGCTCACGATATTAACGGGAACGCTGACACTAAACGCCGCTTCTCACACACACACTCACACACACTCACACACACTCACACAACATATGCTACTTAACACAAGAGTTACATGCATTTAAATATTTAAACATTTCTTTCCCCGACAGTTCAACGGGTGTTCAAACGTTAACTCAGAGTTCAAAGTGACTCGTTTACACACGAGATTGAATCGCTCGCTTCAAAGGTTCAGGTTCCCCCCCAAAAAAAAAATCTGCTCATCTTCGTGAAGCGATTCATTCGACTCGATCATATTTGGAGATTTCCACCTTTCCGCTGACGAGCGCAGGCGGAGGACAGACGCTCACGGTTAGAGGACGAAAGAAAGATGAGATGGCGAGATAAACGCCCAGATGAAGAGATAAGGAGATGCTGAGAAGAAGAAACCATCGTGCAGGAGATAAGGGGCTGGAAATAAAAACGGAATGGACGCGGTGTCAACTCTCTCCAAAAAAAAAAAAAAAAAAATCAATAGCAGGTTTAGAAATATTCACTTCTCCAGAGATGAGAGAAAACAGTCCAGTGCTGTTAGTCAAACACTCAGCCAATCAACATCAAACAGTTACAGCGTCATTAAAGTATTTACATGGAATATGTTATTAGTTCCAAAATCCTACGAAACGCTATGAACCTTCTATACAACATAATGTTCCGTTACGTCTCCTGAGCTAGCTAACAGGACAGGACGGAGCGGCGCTATACTCCCCAGGGTCCTATGTTTCCTAATTTTAACCGTCTATTCGAGACCAATGTCACATGTTTCACGATTCAAATATTTTTTAAATATTATTTGGTTTATTTTATTAATACAAAGTTTAAAAAATATATAAACACTAAGAACTCATCTTTGGTTTTATAATCTTAATTAAAAGATTAGTAACACAGTATTACGCAGTAAATCTACCAAGGTACTGTAGCTAGCTACCTAGCGACACAACAATTTATTTAAATTTATACAAATGTAAATATTCTTTGTAATAGCTAGCTTACTTAGCAGTAAATAAGGTGTAGCTAGCTATGAAACTTTATATTTTTAGCTCATGGATTCCAGGCTAGCTTTGATTTACTACCTTATTTAACAGCTAGCTATTCATGTTCGGCTAACACACTCCAATTCCACCAGCTAGCGCTTAACTTAAAGTAAAATCCACAAACTTATTTTGTTAAAAAAAAAAATCTGATTAAAAAAATATATATTTAAATATAACATGTAAGCTAACAGTACAAGCATTTCGCGCACTTAGCCAATAAACTAAAATATTTACACTGCTGACAGCATGCTAGGTTTTGCTAATGTCTACAGATGATGACATCACTTCCTTTGAGGATATGCTGAACTAGAGTTCATTGTTCTTTTTTTCTCCCCATGCAGGAATCCCACCGAGACCGAATTAGCGCTAGGTGCTAATCAAATTTACACTGTTTACATTACTAGCATGTCTTTTCTTTGCTAATTAGCGTACAGAAATGAGGTAGATGTAGACAAGTAGACAACGGTTCAGTCCCCGTAATTACGACTTTATGTCGTCCACACGTATGGACGTGGAACAGTGACGCGCTAGTCGTTAACTAGCCTGGACGCAGCATGTGATATCCTGTTGCCTAGCAATGGACCACAATGCTCGACTTTTTTTCATATGATTACACAGTCTTGTTATTATGGATAATAGAAATACAATTAACGTCAGCATTTCGGCAGCATCCTCTCTCTCTGTCTCTCTCACACACACACACACACACACACACACACACACACACTGCCCTTCAGTTCACCCTCTCTTCTTCCGATCTCGGTGCTTTCACGCTCCTCACATCCTGCCGTCTAAACTGCACAGACTTCACACTTTTAAGAGACTCTCTCTCTCTTACAAACACACACACACACACACACACACAGAGACTCACACTTGTCACATCCTGCAGCAGCTCTCAGAACTCCCCATGCGATGCGCTCGTTATCGGCTCCGCGGCGAGTGAACAGGAAGCGCTCGCTCCTACACGCTAGATTCCACCGCTGATTGTTTCTAGGGCGTGTGGTTTGGGACACGCCCACACACCTGATCATGAGGTTTATGTGGACTCTATAGTGAGTAGGGCGTGTGCTTTGGGACACGCCCACACAGCATTCGCCATAAATGTCTCCCCTTTAATTCGTGGACGCATACGGTATACGCCAAAATATACAGCACTGAAATGAAAAGACGAACCGGATTACCTCGTCGTCCTCAGTGAGGTTATTTCCCCTGAAACAAACTGACATACACACTATAAGCGTGTTTATATCCCGCGGTGTGCGTAATGTAAGTGTTGCTTACACGCCTCGCTGTAGACAGTGCTCATATCGTTCTCGATATAAATTCAGAGAGACAAATAGAGGCAGACAGTTTGACAGACAGACAAAGCCAAAGACAATAGAGACAGATACAGAAAAACAGAGACAGTCATACGAATACAGACAGACAGAAAGAGACAAACAGACAAAGACAGAGAAAGAGAGAGAGAGACAGAAGTACAGAGACAGTAAGAGACAGAAAGACATACAGACAATCAGAGATACAAAGTGAGACTGTGAGACAAACAGGCAGACACAGAGACACAGAGACAGTGATACATAAAAACAGAGGGACAGAGAGACAGAGACAGACTATAAGGACTACAGGCAGTGCTTCAGACAGACAGACAGACAGACAGACAGAGAGAGAGACAGACAGGGTGTGTGTTCATATCTTGAAGTTTAAGTGTAACAGTTGACAGTCAGAAGCTCGTTAGTGACCATCATCTTTGATTTGTTGCTAATTGGCTGTTGAGAAGAATGCGTGGTTAATTAAAAGTGGGCGTGGCCGTGTGTCAGGCACCTGTTTGTTTCAGACAGCTCCGCACTGATTGGCTGACAAATCTCGAGCAATTAAAAATGACAGTGTCAGGAACAGACTGTGGGGTGTGTCTCACAGCGGATAATGAGAGGAAAGATCAAACACACACACACACACACACACACACACACACCCAAATGAACAGCAGCTAGTAATTCCACACACCGACCTGCACTATAGTTTTTTGCCTAATATTTACTGCTGCTAATAACTTTTTCTTTGTTGCGATTACAACACAAAGCGTTTACTGCATTTACCATCTCATAAACCTTTTATCTGAACTACCTCAATTCAGTTCTGTGTACTGGTCTCGGCTCTGTGTACTGGTCTCGGCTCTGCGAACTGGTCTCGGCCCTGCGAACTGGTCTCGGCCCTGCGTACTGGTCTCGGCCCTGCGAACTGGTCTCGGCTCTGCGAACTGGTCTCGGCCCTGCGAACTGGTCTCGGCTCTGCGAACTGGTCTCGGCTCTGTGTACTGGTCTCGGCTCTGCGTACTGGTCTCGGCCCTGCGAACTGGTCTCGGCTCTGCGAACTGGTCTCGGCTCTGCGAACTGGTCTCGGCTCTGCGAACTGGTCTCGGCTCTGCGAACTGGTCTCGGCTCTGCGAACTGGTCTCGGCTCTGAGAACTGGTCTCGGCCCTGCGTACTGGTCTCGGCTCTGTGTACTGGTCGGTGCTACACACTGTGTATTGCATTGTGTTGTGTTTTTCACCTCCAAAGCTTCTAAAACCTCCACCACCTCAACTTCACACACACACACACACACACACACACACACACACACACACACGCCTCAGCAATCGTGCACCTCTCACACCTCCCTCTCTCTCCCTCTCTCACACACACCTCATTAGAACACTGTCAGAAATCACTGTTAGAAACGAGGTCACTGCAAACCACACCCATTCTCTCAGTGCTGCGCTCTGATTGGCCAGGACCGGTTCAGTCATCTCACTGTCACAGACGTATAAACTGTATAAACACAGACTGTTACAGACTCACACCTGTCTGTCTGTCTGTCTGTCTGTCTGACAGTAAGAGCTTCATCACACCGGGCCATTTTTTATTATTTTCCTTAAAACTGCACCACACACACACACACACACACA
>NC_071123.1:24845000-24922500 GCF_024256425.1 Clarias gariepinus
AAATGTTTCTCTTGTCTTGCTCTCGTCAGCTTCACTTCATTTATTATTCATTTATTCAGTGTTTCATCTGTTACAGGAAATCAAAACGAATAAAAATGGAGAGAGAGAGAGAGAGAAATAACGTGACAGAGTGAGATAAGAGGGAGATGACAGAGAGAGAATCAAAGACAGCAAAAAACAAGGGAGTGATAGAGAGAGAGAGAGAGAGAGAGAGAGGGACTCTTATCCGAGTCGAGAGCTGCTGCTGCGTCGTCACACAGAGACACAACACACTCTAATTAACTCTTCTCACCGTGTGTGCATATGTGTGCGTGTGTGTGTGTGTGTGGACGCTCCTCAGTGAGACAGCGAGTAGCAGCAGATTTAAAGCCATGACATCACACCTCACTAACGTACCATTTCATCAGCATCATCTCTCTCTCCACCTGTCTCACTCTCTCTCTCCACCTGTCTCACTCTCCCTCTCCTCCTGTCTCACTCTCTCTCTCCTCCTGTCTCTCTCTCTCTCTCTCTCCTCCCGTCTCGCTCTCTCTCTCTCCTCCCGTCTCGCTCTCTCTCTCTCCTCCCGTCTCGCTCTCTCTCTCCTCCTGTCTCGCTCTCTCTCTCCACCTGTCTCGCTCTCTCTCTCCACCTGTCTCTCACTCTCTCTCTCCTCCTGTCTCGCTCTCTCTCTCCTCTTGTCTCGCTCTCTCTCTCCACCTGTCTCTCTCTCTCTCTCCTCCTGTCTCACACCCTCTCTCCACCTGTCTCGCTCTCTCTCCACCTGTCTCACTCTTTCTCTCCTCCCGTCTCGCTATCTCTCTCTACACCTGTCTTGCTCTCTCTCTCTCCACCTGTCTCACTCTCTCTCTCCTCCTGTCTCACTCTCTCTCTCCTTCTGTCTCGCTCTCTCTCTCCACCTGTCTCACTCTCTCTCTCCTCCTGTCTCACTCTCTCTCTCTCCACCTGTCTCACTCTCTCTCTCCTCCTGTCTCACTCTCTCTCCTCCTGTCTCACTCTCTCTCCTCCTGTCTCGCTCTCTCTCTCTTCACCTGTCTCGCTCTCTCTCTCTTCACCTGTCTCGCTCTCTCTCTCCACCTGTCTCACTCTCTCTCTCCTCCTGTCTCGCTCTCTCTCTCCACCTGTCTCTCGCTCTCTCTCTCCTCCTGTCTTGCTCTCTCTCTCTACCTGTCTCACTCTCTCTCTCCACCTGTCTCGCTCTCTCTCTCCACCTGTCTCACTCTCTCTCTCCACCTGTCTCACTCTCTCTCCACCTGTCTCGCTCTCTCTCTCCTCCTGTCTTGCTCTCTCTCTCTACCTGTCTCACTCTCTCTCTCCACCTGTCTCGCTCTCTCTCTCCACCTGTCTCACTCTCTCTCTCCACCTGTCTCACTCGCTCTCCTCCTGCATTAAACACTTTTGTCTAAACAGTAAATGTTTTTGCTACAACTCAGTCCAAGAACTGCAGGAAATGTAATCCAATCTAAATAAAGCCCAACACACACACACACACACACACACACACACACACTACAGCTCCACCAACACACACACTGTGTCATTACAGTACTCTGTGATTTGGAACATTAACTAATTACCATATGCAAATGTATGCTAATGATGGACATGCTATCTGATCCCGCCCACTGCGGCGAGAGTAAAGAGGGCGTTCAACTTAACGTCGAGCCGCTAACAGCTAAAGGCTACGAGCTAAAGGCTATCAACTATCTCCAGTATAACACGGAGTGGCGGGCGGGTCTTCGTTACGCTTGACAAGGATCTTGCAAAAGTATTCATACCCCTTGTCACGTTACAACCACAAACGTAAAAGTATTTCATTGGGATTTTATGTGACAGACACAAACACAAAGTGGCACACAACTGTGAAGTGGAAGAAAAATGATACATTTTTTAATTTATTTACAAATAAAAATCTGAAAAGTGTTGTGTGCATTTGTATTCACCCCCTTTACTCTAAAAGCTCCAACTAAAATCCAGTGGAACTGACCACCTTCAGAAGTCCCCTAATTAGTAAATAGAGTCCAACAATGTGCAATCTCAGTATAAATACATCTGTTCTGTGAAACCTTCAAGGCGTTTGTTAGAGAACATTAGTGAACAAACAGCATCTTGAGGACCAAAGAACACACCAGACAGGTCAGGAACAAAGTTGTGGAGAGGTTTAAAGCAGGGTTAGGTTTTAAATGAATATCAAAAGCTTTGAACATCTCACGGAGCGCTGTTCAATCTGTCATCTGAAAATCAAAAGCGTACGGCAAAACTGCAAACCTACCAGGACGTGGACGTCCACCTAAACTGACAAGGAGAGCAATAATCAGAGCAGCAGCCAAGAGGTCCATGGTAAGTCTGGAGGAGCTGGAGAGATCCACAGCTCAGGTGGGAGAATCTGTCCACAGGACAACTACAGTATGAGTCGTGACCCTCATGGTAGAGCAACAAGAGGAAATCCATTGTTGAAAGAAATCCATAAAAAGATCTGTTTGTAGTTTGTGACAGGCCATGTTGGGGGACACAGAAGACATGTGGTAGAACGTGCTCTGGTCAGAATATTGACCTTTTTGGCCAAAATACAATCTGAAAAAGACTTGGTGGGTGGAGCTTCACCTTCCAGCAGGACAACGACCCTAAACACACAGCCGGAGCTACAATGGAATGGTTTAGATCAAAGCACATTCATGAAACTACAATGGACCAGTCACAAAGTCCAGACCTGATACCACCTGGGAATATGTGGGTGGGGGGGCACGAAAAAAAGATATTAGAAAAGCAAAAAGAAGGAAGGAAGTAAAGAAAGAAGAGAGAAAGAAAAAAGAAACTCGGTGTGTGATTTAAAAAGTTTAGCAAAAATATTTCCATATGTTGATTTATACAAAGAGTGTGTTTGTGTCTACGGCAATATCACTTAGAGCAGCAACAACAAACAACAACCTCACACACACACACACACAAACACACACAACAGTTACATACATAATGCGCACACACACACCTAATACATACAGCACACACACACAAACACACACACTACAGTTACATACATAACGCGCACCCACACACACACCTAATACATACATAATAAACATGCACACACACACACACACACACACACACACACCTAATACATCCATACCCAATAAACACACACACTACAGTTACATACATAACGCACACATACAGTACACATATACACACACACACACCTAATACGCACAAACACACACACACACACACAACCAAAGCACACTTGCAAACACACTCTCACACACACACACACACCCAATACACACACACTCACAATACACACACAGAATACCCCCCCCCCCACCCGAGTGAATTTACATAACCATTTAAATACGTCTACACGTCGACCAATCAGGACTCAGCATGTAAATCACCTCCACTGTAGAAAATGAGCTAAATGAGCTGTGTAAGAATAGAGTGTGTGTGTGTGTGTGTGTGTGTGTGTGTGTGTGTGTGTGTGTGTGTGCGCTTTTAGGAAGAGATATTTTAAGACTTTAAACTATCCTGAAGGCTTTTGTCATCAGCCACCACACACACACACACACACACACACACACACAGACCTGACCCCAAATGATGAATATCAGTGCCAGCATGCCATGGAGGAGCACCACACACACACACACACATTCTCTCTCTTTGGGGTTTGTATTCCATCATTATCTCTCACCTTGTCATAAGGCAACTCCCCCCCCACCCGTCTCTCTGTCTCTCTCTCTCTGTCTCTCTCTCTCTCCCTGTCTCTCTCTCTGTCTCTCTCTCTCTCTCTCTCTCTCTCTCTCCCTGTCTCTCTCTCTCTCTCTCTCCCTGTCTCTCTCTCTCTCTCTGTCTCTCTCTGTCTCTCCCTCTCTCTCCCTGTCTCTCTCTCTCTCTCTCTCTCTCCCTGTCTCTCTCTCTCTCTCTCTCTCTCCCTGTCTCTCTCTCTCTCTCTCTCCCTCTCTCTCTCTCCCTGTCTCTCTCTCTCCCTGTCTCTTTCTCTCTGTCTTCCTCTCTCTCTCCCTGTCTCTCTCTCTCTCTCTGCGTCTCTCTCTGTCTCTTTCTCTGTCTCTCTCTGTCTCTCTCTCTGTCTCTCTCTCTCTGTCTCTCTCTCTCTGTCTCTCCTCCTCATTTACCTTCAGACGGTTTTGTTTTTTTAACTCACCTCAGTTTCAGCACAACAACATTTGCATATGCACATTTATGTAAATGAGTCGGACCACAGCAGCAGAGGAGTTTCACTGTCCGGCTTTACGTTCACGCGCTCAGCGGGAGGGGGCGGGACTTACAGTCACATGTCAAAGAGAACAAAGAATAAATAAACAAAAAATGATCAAATAGATAATTAATAATTAAATGAAAAATCTTAAGCGAGCAAAAACAAACAATATGACAAAAAAATCTACAGAGACACAACTTAAAATAAAATCACACATAGATAGATAAATAAATAAATAAATAAATAAGAGGAAAAAAAGATGTATAAATTAAAAAATTTATATAAAGCAAAATAAATGAGCCAATAAATATTAAATATAAATGAAAACAATAAATAATAAAAGGACGGGAAAAATAAATGAATAAATAAATACACAATTGAAAAAGGAGAAGTAGATAAATAAACAGATTTGACATAAACAGAAGACAAAAACACCAAGCACAAACAAATAAATTAATAAATAATGGATAAAGAACACGATAGGTGAAATAAAAAAAAAAAAAAACTAAAAAACTATTAAATAAATAGTTAAATGAACAAATTGGGGGACGGGAGAAAAAAATGAAAAGCTCATGAAAACCACAGAAGAAAAAGCAAAGAAAAATAGATGTGTAAATAAGAGAACAAATAAAGAAATAAAAGATCGGCCCTTCGGCTCACAGAGCTCCACCGAGCTTAAGGACCCGGAGCGTTTTCTCGTGGAACTCACGATTCTCACTCTGGGAGGCGGGGCCTAAAGGGGCGGGGCGACCGCAGCCAGCACTCATGCTCAGTTGTGAGACGTGACGCGAGGGAGATATTTACAGCGAGGAGTCGCGACGAGCGGCGCGAATAAGGAGGAAAAGAAAACTTCAGAATCAAACGCCTCCACCGATCGACTCGGCCTCAGGAAGCAGAACAAAACTCTCTCTCGGGAGTCACGCTGAGGGGGAAGAAATCAAGGTAGTATGGAACAAAAAAACACTGTGTATCAGAACATCTGAAAATCTAAAACTCCAACATGATCTTCATCATCTTCATCATCATCATCATCATCATCATCCCAAAACGACATTTAAAACTTTTTCCTGCGATAGGGGAATCTCCTCCACACCCCCATCACCCCCAGAGACCCCCCCCCCCACTCTACACACTCACACACACACACACACACACACACTCAGTAAGCGAGAGCAGATTAGCATTTCAGACAGAACAGACAAGCTCACTCGCCGAGAGTTCTGCGTTCCCCCGTTTCCCCCGCGGGAAAACAAAAACTGATCGAAATGCAGCGAAGTTACAACCGCACGGCAACAAAGAGAATACAAATGTACAAATTAGGAGTGTGTTTAGGATGACACACACACACACACACACACATTATTTAAACCCAGTGTCTGATACATAAACAATAATTCCGCGTCTCGGGCGTTATTAGCGGGCGAGCCTTTGATGTGCGCGTGTAAAACGTACAAAGCCTTTACGCACATGTTTTTGTTTTTAAATGGCAACAAAATGTCAGTTTACCTTAAAAAAAAAACTTTAAAAAGTGGGCGGAGTCTGTGGGACTAGCAGTAACCGCGCTTTGAGATCTCGCTCTTCTTATGTCAGTAACAGGCTGTAACTGCTTTAATCCCTCACTCTTTCTGCTCCTCTCATCCCTTTTTCATCACCTCTTTCATTTCATGCGACTTTCCCTTTAACGTCCTCCCACCTCTCACTCTCTCTCTCTCTCTCCCTGTAATTTCATCCCTATCTCCATTTTGATTCCTCTTCTCTTTCATTCCCCTCACTCCTCCTACCTCTCTCTCTCTCTCTCCTACACAGTCTTTATTATTCGTCATCTTGTTCTTTCTTTCGTCTCAACTTCTGTTCTCACTCTCAATCTCAGTCTTATTATTATTATTATTATTATTATTGTTTTCCCTAATTTTAGACAGACAAGTATATTTCTGTCATCAATCCCCCTTCAATGTGTGTGTGTGTGTGTGTGTGTGTGTGTGTGTGTACGACTAATGAAATGGTTGGAATTCGGAGCCCGGCAGCCATGTCCTAATTCTCATTCGCAGTAGCATATTAATTTTCCGGAGTTCATAATAGGACTTCCCTTCCCCGCGGCGCGGCGCAAATTGGATCAATTTTCATAATCTGTCATTGTTGGTGAACGGCGGGTCTCGTCTCCCCGAACGCTTATTGATCTCCGTCTGCCGCCGACGCGTCACCTCGCTCGTTTGTTTTTTTTTTCTCCTGCCGAAACGGTTACGCAAAGCGTCCTGCGAAAAAGCATCGGACCTCATAATCCGATCCCTGTGTGTGTTTCAATCCGGTGCGGTACAGGGGTGTGTGCAGACGGAGTGTGTATCAGGGAGCTACATACACACTGGAGTTTTACACTCAGCGAGCGAAATACCCATGATCCCCTCACAAGATATCCCACGATGCACCACAGGAGGTTAGTATCCCACTAACACACCAAATACAGCGGGGGTTGGAGCGCCAGTCCAGACATCACTTTCACTAATACTGTAAACAAGTTCCTCCCAGGTTCCTCAGGGGTTCCTCCACTTCACACAGACTTACACTCCCCTTACAGCACAGGAGGAGTAACTCCAGCCCTCTGCGTCCTCACAACCTCACGCCCATGTCTCCAGAACACAGTGTTCTCGTGGTCCGGTCCCTGCAGAACCCCCGTGTGTTCCAGGACGAGCTCCATGGTAACCCTAAAGTTACACCACAGTTCAGTTTCAGACCCATTACACTTCTAGAAAAGTAACATTGTTTTCTTTAGGCTGTTCATTGACATTTTCTTTTTTTTTGTTGCTAGAAATAAAAGATTCCTGTGTTTTCAAGGCCGATATATTTGTCTAGAAGATACAAAACCCTGTAAAAATTTTTTCTTCTCATTTGTTCTTATTGTTGTTGTTTTTTTTTCCTAAAAAAAAAGAACACTGAACACATGATTTTTATATTTTTCTAGGAAAAAAAACCTCTGTGTTCTCAACATCAATAAATATTCTAAGAAAAAAACCCACAACAACCCTGCGCTTTCAGGATTGAAATATTTTCTATAAAGAAAAAGAACCCTGTGTTCTCAAAGCCTATTGTATATTTCTAGAATAAGGTGTTTCTCCTAGAAAAAAAGATCATGTGTTTATGGTTGATTTTTTTTTTTCCAGGAAAAAATAGTTCTGTGTTTTCCGGAGTGTAAACAAAATGCAGCTCTGTGACGCGTGGAATGTGTGTGTGTGTGTGTGTGTGTGTGTGTTTTTTTTTTAAGGACTTTGTGTTATCTGGATTGTTATATTTTATAGAACACAAAAACCTTGGGTTTCCCAGCTAGCATGCTAATTTTTTTTAGCTTTAAGTTATCTCTGCCGCATGTTCCTCCAGCTCACAAAGACTTGAGTTCATCTCTGTTATGGTTCGAAACATGCATTTCCTTCGGGATTGTTAACTCAGTAAATAATTCATCTGGACAATAAATTGGTATTTGAACATTTCCCTTTATAAAACATAAAAATAAAAAAAATCGATTAAATGGTATTGAATTAAAAGCATGACATTTCAGCACAATTGCACGAAATGATGAAGGCTTTGTAAGGACGCGGAAATGTCATGTTTTTAATTTAATAAAGTCATATTGACTTTTTGCCCTTATAGAAGGAGTGTTGTGCTCTTGTCCTTCAAGTGCTGCGAGGTTTGAGGGTATTTCCGTTGGCCCAGTTCTCACCCTGTTCCCCCGAGTGCGGGACTGGACCAAGTACCGAATGATAAAACACACAGAGGGAATGTACAACTTACTAGTTACATATCGGTTAAATCACCCCATTGACTGAAATAACATGGCGCATTTAAAATTAGTATTTTAAAAACATTCTGTAGCAGCCAGAACTGGGACCCAGGAATGTAAGAATTTAGCGGTAAAGGCACTTAGGAATACGAGGTCCTGGGAATTCAGAGACCCAATAAAGTAATGCTTTTTCAGGGACACAGGAATATATGCCACTGGCAATACGAGGACATGGAAATATAAGGTTTTTGCAATATACCTAGCTAAGAAAATATTGCCTTGGGAGCTCAGGAACTCAGGGAAACACAGCCTGGGAAATTTAGGGACCCAATAATATAACACCCCAGGAAGATAAGAAACCTGCAATATAACGCTTTGGAAATACAGGGACTCGGGAATATTATGTCTTTTGAATAAGAAAATTGAACACATAAAGTTTGGCATTACAGAAACCCAGGAACATAAGGTATTCGTAAAACACGAGATTATAAAGCATTGGGAATACAGGGACCAGAAACGATAAATCTATGGAAATACAGGGACCTTGGAATATAAGGTCTTGTGAATACAGAAGCATGGAGTCGAGGTGTCTCTCAAATACAAATAGCTGCGGCTACATAGCCTTGTAAATAAGGCTGTAGGAATACAGGGACCTGGGATTATAAACTCCTGGGAACACAGGGACCTGCGATTATAACCTCCTGGGAACACAGGGACCTGCGATTATAACCTCCTGGGAACACAGGGACCTGGGATTATAACCTCCAGGAAATACAGGGACCTGAGATTATAACCTACTGGGAACACAGGGACCTGAGATTATAACCTCCTGGGAAACCAGGGACCTGCGATTATAACCTCCAGGAAATACAGAGACCTGAGATTATAACCTCCTGGGAAACCTGGGACCTGCGATTATAACCTCCTGGGAAACCAAGGACCTGAGATTATAACCTCCAGGAAATACAGGGACCTGAGATTATAACCTCCTGGGAACACAGGGACCTGCGATTATAACCTCCTGGGAACACAGGGATCTGCAGTTATAACCTCCTGGGAAACCTGAGATTATAACCTACTGGGAACACAGGGACCTGAGATTATAACCTCCTGGGAAACCAGGGACCTGCGATTATAACCTCCAGGAAATACAGGGACCTGAGATTATAACCTCCTAGGAACACAGGGACCTGGGATTATAACCTCCAGGAAATACAGAGACCTGAGATTATAACCTCCTGGGAAACCTGGGACCTGCGATTATAACCTCCTGGGAACACAGGGACCTGCGATTATAACCTCCTGGGAAACCAAGGACCTGAGATTATAACCTCCAGGAAATACAGGGACCTGAGATTATAACCTCCTGGGAACACAGGGACCTGCGATTATAACCTCCTGGGAACACAGGGATCTGCGGTTATAACCTCCTGGGAAACCTGGGATTATAACCTCCTGGGAAACTAGGGACCTGAGATTTCAACCTCCTGGGAAACCAGGGACCTGCGATTATAACCTCCAGGAAATACAGGGACCTGAGATTATAACCTCCTAGGAACACAGGGACCTGGGATTATAACCTCCAGGAAATACAGAGACCTGAGATTATAACCTCCTGGGAAACCTGGGATTATAACCTCCTGGGAACACAGGGACCTGCGATTATAACCTCCTGGGAAACCAAGGACCTGAGATTATAACCTCCAGGAAATACAGGGACCTGAGATTATAACCTCCTGGGTACACAGGGACCTGCGATTATAACCTTCTGGGAATACAGGGATCTGCGGTTATAACCACCAGGAAATATAGGGACCTGCGATTATAACCTCCTGGGAAACCAGGGACCTGAGATTATAACCTCCTGGGAAACCAGGGACCTGCGATTATAACCTCCAGGAAATACAGGGACCTGAGATTATAACCTCCTAGGAACACAGGGACCTGGGATTATAACCTTCTGGGAATACAGGGATCTGCGGTTATAACCACCAGGAAATATAGGGACCTGCGATTATAACCTCCTGGGAAACCAGGGACCTGAGATTATAACCTCCTGGGAAACCAGGGACCTGCGATTATAACCTCCAGGAAATACAGGGACCTGAGATTATAACCTCCTAGGAACACAGGGACCTGGGATTATAACCTTCTGGGAATACAGGGACCTGAGATTATAACCTCCTGGGAAACCAGGGACCTGAGATTATAACCTCCTGGGAATACAAGGACCTGAGATTATAACCTCCTGGGAAACCTGGGATTATAACCTCCTGGGAATACAGGGACCTGCGATAATAACCTCCTGGGAATACAGGGACCTGATATTATAACCTTCTGGGAAACCAGAGACCTGAGATTATAACCTTCTGGGAATACAGGGACCTGCGATTATAACCTCCTGGGAAACCAGGGACCTGAGATTATAACCTCCTGGAAACACAGGGACCTAAGATTATAACCTCCTGGGAATACAGGGACCTGAGATTATAACCTCCTGGGAACACAGGGACCTGAGATTATAACCTCCTGGGAATACAGGGACCTGAGATTATAACCTCCTGGGAACACAGGGATCTGCGGTTATAACAACCAGGAAATATAGGGACCTGCGATTATAACCTCCTGGGAAACCAGGGACCTGCGATTATAACCTCCTGGGAAACCAGGGACCTGCGATTATAACCTTCAGGAAATACAGGGACCTGAGATTATAACCTCCTAGGAACACAGGGACCTGCGATTATAACCTTCTGGGAATACAGGGATCTGCGGTTATAACCACCAGGAAATATAGGGACCTGCGATTATAACCTCCTGGGAAACCAGGGACCTGAGATTATAACCTCCTGGGAAACCAGGGACCTGCGATTATAACCTCCAGGAAATACAGGGACCTGCGATTATAACCTCCAGGCAATACAGGGACCTGAGATTATAACCTCCTAGGAACACAGGGACCTGGGATTATAACCTTCTGGGAATACAGGGACCTGAGATTATAACCTCCTGGGAAACCAGGGACCTGAGATTATAACCTCCTGGGAATACAGGGACCTGAGATTATAACCTCCTGGGAAACCTGGGATTATAACCTCCTGGGAACACAGGGACCTGAGATTATAACCTTCTGGGAACACAGGGACCTAAGATTATAACCTCCTGGGAACACAGAGACCTGCGATTATAACCTCCTGGGAAACCAGGGACCTGAGATTATAACCTCGTGGGAATACAGGGACCTGAGATTATAACCTCCTGGGAAACCTGGGATTATAACCTCCTGGGAATACAGGGACCTGCGATAATAACCTCCTGGGAATACAGGGACCTGATATTATAACCTTCTGGGAAACCAGAGACCTGAGATTATAACCTTCTGGGAATACAGGGACCTGCGATTATAACATCCTGGGAAACCAGGGACCTGGGATTATAACCTCCTGGGAATACAGGGACCTGAGATTATAACCTTCTGGGAATACAGGGACCTGAGATTATAACCTCCTGGGAAACCTGGGATTATAACCTCCTGGGAATACAGGGACCTGAGATTATAACCTCCTGGGAATACAGGGACCTGAGATTATAACCTTCTGGGAATACAGGGACCTGAGACCTGTGTACCTGACTTTAGTACATAGACAGTAAACCTCTTTTACCATGAGAGATTTAACTCGGTCTTTAGTCTCCTGGATAATTTACAGAACTTCGTTCCTCTGCAGTTCTTCAAGACACAGTCTGAAAACCTCGGCCTCATTTTTTAAAATAATAACAGCCATTATTATGATAAAACTGAAATAACAAAATTACGCACAATTCTCAGAAGACTCGACGCCGACTTTCAGAAACGAGCTCTTCATCCAACAAGCGCTTCAATTAAAACAATTTAATCAGGGTTTGCTCCTGAGGACCAGCGAGAGCGAGGCACGCCATCCTGTCTGATTACAGAGCAGCCCAGAGTCACCTCTGCATTAACACACACACACACACACACACACACACACACACACACACACAGACCGGCCTCATGGGGGAGCGGGTCTCACCGCCTGTCTGTCTCACCGCCTGTCTGTCTCACCGCCTGATCATCACCTGTCTCACTGTCTGTCTGTCTGTCTTTTTCACTGCCTGTCTCATTAACTATCTGCCTGCCTGTCTGTCTCCCTACCTGTCTCTCTTATTCCCTGCATTTCTGTCTGCATGCCTGTCTCCCTGTCTCTCTCTCTCAGTCTGTGTGACTCACTTCCAGTCTGTCTCACTACCAGTCTCTCCCACTGTCTGTCTCACTGTGTGTCTGTCTGTCTCACTGCCTCCTACTGCCTGTCTTACCACCTGTTTGTCTGTGTCTTCTTGCCTGTCTGTGTCTATCACTACCTCACTTACTGACTGTCTATCTTTCTTTAGGTCTCTCTATCTGTCTGGATAATTCCTGTCTGTATGCCTGACCTGTCTGTCTATCCGTCTCAGCTTCTTACTCTTTGTTTTGTCTCTCTGTCTGTCAATTTGTCTCACTGTCTGCCGCCCAGTCTGCCATACTGACTCACTATCTTACCCTTTGTCTCTCTGTCCTTTCCATCCACTGCTTGATCTCTCTATGTCTTTCTCTCTTCTCCAACCCTCTCGCCCTGCTTTGCTCACTCTCTCTGAGTCTCTCTCGTCCTCCATCAATCCTGTTTCCTCCTCATATCTCTGCCTTATCTTTCTTTCACCCCCTTTTTTTAATCCATCTTTCCCCGTCTCCTAATCTCTCCTGCTGTCTCACTATCTCTCCACCCATCTCCTATCTCTTCATCTGCTCTTATCCCGTCTCCATCTTTCTTTTTCGTCGTCTTCCTCGCGTTCCTGTGCCTTTCACTCCTCCTGTCTCTCCGTCTCTCTCTCTCTCTTCCTATCCACCCACACACACTTCTTTTTCAGAGGACATATCCGGTGTAGAGCGACTAGCAGAGAAGAAGAATACAGTCCCCATCTCACGAACACTCACACACTCACACACAATCACACACACACACACACACTCTGAGCGAGTGAATAAAGCTGTCCTGCTGTGAATCAGAGCAGTGTGACTCTGCTGAATGAGTCACAGCGATTCAGAGAGTGTGTAAGAACGAAAACGCTCCCGCCATCGATGATATAAAATCAGGAAGCGCGTCAGTTCAGGATCACGCTTCGGATTAAAATCCTGATTAAAAAAATGCAAATTTTAAACAAATCATCTGAAGCCCCACCTACAAATCAATACAACCTGTCTGACAGCTACAGTCGTTCCAGACGCTTTTAAGGAAAACATTTTCCGCGATCATTTGCATGCGTTCACTTGATGCAAAATTCGTGACTGTAAGCAGTATAGTTACAATCACATAAGGTTACTTTATTTATTTATTTATTTATTTTTTATTTACCAAAGTAAAATGTTTTATGACCACTTTAATTCATACAGGTTTGGTCAACAAACAACAACAACAATAATAATAATAATTAAAAAGAAATTTAATAATCCGACCAAACCACCCATCCTCCACTGCGTCTTGACATAACTAGCAGCCCAGACGTACAGCTTCACAACAACGTCATGCTACTCACAACCATTACACACTTTTTTTAAACAGAACACGACACTAAAGCTGGCAAAGCATTCTGGGTAGCACGCAATCATCCCTCAGCCGCCGGGAATAACGCCGCTAAAATAACGTGCGACCGAGCTCGATTCAGGACTGGCTAATCGCACGGCCTCGCTGTCAGGGAGACATCTGAGCGGCAAACACGCGGGAGATAAACAGGAAGTGGTGTTTTAGCGCTGTCAGTTGGGCTGTATAGATTTTCTGACGCGTGGAAACTCGGCCAAACGGCGATTTAAATTCCTCTCGGTTTTCAGCCAGGAGAAAACGGAGGCAGACTCCGAGACCTCAGCGCGGCTGAAGATAACTGAAAGTGACACCGGCACAGGAAAAAGAAAAGGCGAAACACTGCCTCACACACACAAACACACACACACACACACACTTTCAAGCAGTGGTATGTGGGATTCAAGCCGCGAGGATGTGGAATGGAGAGCTGTGTTACGCTAGGACTGATTTTCACACCGCGGATCAGATTCCTGAATGTTCCAGCGCTTTCCTTATAAAAAAACTAAACTCATTTAAAGGCTGTAAGCGTTAGGACACACTACAATACACACTCTGTAATGTTTATATGATTTAAATAAACTCCGAAAGTGTTCAACCAACACAATATTCACAGGTACAAAGCTAACTAGCGTCTAACACAAGGCTGAGTCCCAAATCTCTCTCTAACCCCTAAACAAGGGCACTACTTGGTGTGTGGAACAAGGGATTGTACACCCTACATAGTGCACTAGCTTTACATTAAACACTGTGAAGTTAGCGGAGCTGATATTCTAAAGTGGAATAAGTGTAAATCTGGTGAGTTTCTCAGGACTGTCCACCACCTCCATGGTTTATTCTCCTCAACTTAGGGCTACAGAGTACCGCTAAGAGTTTAACACCACTCTCACCTCCTGTTAATTATAATTACTGTCGCTCGTGGTTAGTTAGGCGCAGAAGGAGATGTGTGGGCGGAGCAAAATAACTGGTTAAACAAAAAACTAATCATAATATTCAGCACACCAGCAGGACCTCGAGTCTGATACTCCTTTAATATATAACACACACACACACACACACACACACATATATATATATATATATATATATAGTGTATATAAGAATGTGTTTAATATATAAATAACACATTTGACTGTATAACACACAGTCTGTACAGCACAACCATTTACACGTTTATTTTTTCCTCTGAGCTCCAACTGTCTCATCAGATCCTGCAAACACGAAAAATTTACTGTGAAAAAAAACCACTCGTTAAGGAGAGCTCTCGTTAGTAATAAAACAAATGTTCCAACAATAATATAAACAGACGAGTTGATTATCCTCTCATTATTTACAGTAAATTTATTCGATATTGTTAACCTTACACACACACACACACACACACTGAGTCGACCTGATTGGTTAAATTTAATAATAATAATAATAATAATAATAATAAAATGTAAAAATTTTTAAAACATTTTAAAAAAGGAAATCAGAGCTACAATATTAAACGTAATCATTTATATAACATCATATTATTCATTATTAATAAGTTTAATACACAGATACAAACTCATTGGAGGTCTTGCTCTCGAATTGAGTTTACGCTTTACAAAAAAAGATACATTCCTAAAAATATATATTATAATTACGGTGAGTACACACACACACACACACATATATATATATATATATATATATATATATTATTATTTTTTTTTTTATGTGATACTCGTACTGCTGCTGCTGTCATACCTACACGCCATATCGTTTCCCTCTTACACACCGTTATATTAAACATTCTGCACATTCCGTATAATTTATACGTTTAATATATTTTAAATAAATTTTATTTTATTGTAACTGTAAATATGTAAATTTGTAGATTTTTTTTTTTTGTAGTGCATTTTTTCTCTCCCTTTTCTCTCCTATCGTTCCTTTTCAGGTCGTGACGAGTCGTATAAGCGTTTCACTGCGTATCACACGTGACAAATACATAATATCTTTAATATCTGTAAATTATTTGCCTTTTTTTCACTGATGTGACCACTAATGAGAAAAGAAAAAAAGAGAATTGAAAAAAACAAGTGTGTGTGTTTGTGTGTGTGTGTGTGTGAGAGAGAGAGAGATATATTAGCAATTATATTTAAGTATGATTTATGGTTTTTTAGCAGTGGAAGCTAATTGATGCGCGTGTTTAATAAATTATAAAAGAGAAGGTCGGAGTGCTGAAACTCTCCGGATCGATAAACTGCATTAAATAAACGTTTCATAAATCTGAGTGAGATTTTACACACGTCACCTACACCCGTCTCTCCCTTTCTTTGTCTCTCTCTCCGTCTCTCTCTATCCGTCTCTCTCTCTCAGTCTCTCTCTCTAATTTCGGCCTGGTTTCTGTTGGGGTTCTGCGAGTCGAGGGACTAACCTGTACTTGTTTAATTACCTATAGATCCGCTAATGAGTTCTCGGTAGACCGGAGAGGGAAGAGAAACTCTCGGCTGATTCAATACGCTCCATTAAGGGCTTCGATCCTGCACCGTGCTACGTGCTGACCGCTAATTGACGACCTTTTGCTAACCCTTAGCTCCGGTTGGTACGTGCTAACACACGGTTATCGCAGACACCGCTGAATTAGCCTTCGCTAGCAAAGATTTCCATACACGTCTTTTAATATAAGGTCAAATCAAAGAGGGTAAAAAAAAACGCTGGACGCTTTAGCCGGCTACACTGAAGACATGCTAGTCTCTGCTAAAACAGGGAAAATATACTTTTAGCTGTCACTTTATGAAAAACATTCACGCTCTCGTCTGCATCTGAAATTGTTCGGTGTTTATAATTTAAGGATAACAACGGTAACACAGATTAAGAAAAACAAAAGCCTAATGCTAATCGTTAGCATGAACCAGGCTTTAGCCGAGAGCAGGAAGAGACTCTCGGTTGTTGCTTCGGAAATATACTGTTCACAGTTTCAAGAGCGCCTCAGGGAAACCTCAGTGTGTATGCGCGCGCACACACACACACACACACACACACAGAGCCACTGTCTGCCTCTTATTGAACAAGGAGCTAACCACAAATCACACACGCCTCTCTTGGGCTCCGCGGAAAGTGTGAAGCCGAGTGTAAATTTCTCATCCGTCTCATCCGTATGCGATCGCTCCGCCGACAGCCGCTGATTCCCCGAAAGCTACCACAAACCCAGAAACACTGTATGGTTTTTTGTTTTGTTTTTTACCTGAGGAACTGTTTAATCTGTTGCGTTTGTCTCTTTTATATCCACAAGAAACGACAAAAAAAATAAAATAATAAAGGCAGAGGAGCATCTTCACACCTTCATCCGAATTACCCATGCAAACACCTATGAATATGCATGAATATGCAAATGAGGGCCCGACTCCTGCCATCCTTTTACATGCAAATGTGTCATTTGATTTTCGTACCTGTAACAAATTTACTTTCGTTACTCCAGGATGGAGATGGAGCGCATGGGGAGCATGTTGGGATGGGGAGCATGTTGGGGGCCTATACTGTGTGTGTGTGTGTTTGTTGGATGAACGGGGGGCGCTGGACATCATGGGATTTGTGGATTGTTTTACTTACAATTTTATCAGTCAATCAGGAATGCCGACTTTTTTTGATAATAACAACCAACATTTATCTTTAAACCTAAAGGAAATCCAGTTGCCATGGTAACTAAAAACTTTTAAATAATAAAAAAAAAAAGTTTAACAAACATAATTCGCTAAAACCTACGTATCATACACATAACATGTTTGACATTTCGACCTGTCCCCTATACAGCACACAGTACACTGTGGTTCAGGGCGGGGCCAAAGCCAATAGCCAGTCACCATGGTAACGCGGTGTGCTTCGTGCACAATGCTCGAAACGGCTAATCATTGGTTCAGCTAGCTCGTACCACCTCAATTAAAAGGTATTTTAGCCAAGTGGCATCATTTACATTACTTAGTGCGGTGTTATACGGTTTGAAAACGTAGCCAAAGACAATGTCCAGTTGCCACGGTAACTTAGCAAGTGTGTGTGCGTTAATGTTAGCGAGTGTGACTGTGAGTGCGGATGTGCATGCATGTTCCAGTGGAAAGGAAAACAAACACTTAATGAAAACAGATGCCGCGTTATTTATAAGTTTATTAGAGACAAACCGCCGCCTCGGTGGTGTTTTTTCCCTTTTTTTCTATATGATGGCAGAGGAAAAAGTTTATGGAGAAGTCTGCGTGCTAATCATCACGACGCAGCACTGTACATAAGGAAACGGAGTCGCCATGGAAACGCCATCTGCTGTGTCTTTGCCACAAAGACGTCTGAGAGCCGGACCGGGTAAAAGACATGGACACGTGCCAAACTCACAGCTAATCATGCTAGCTTACTGCACACTACCGTGCTCGTGTCACATGCTGTCTGGCACCCGCGTACATCCCGTGTGGAATACGCAGTCGCCATGGAAACGCTCGAGCTCTCGTGTCGTACTATTTTGGACCGACGGATACAGCGCCACGTGGTGAAGGACGAAGACTAAACAAGTGAGTGGTCGCCAGGAAACCTGGAATTCCCCGCTGCCTACAAGCATTCACTTCAGGTAGCTGGTTGTGCCTTTGCCTACCTTTTGCCAACAGCTAGTTGTCATGGAAACGGTGAGAATGCTAAGATTTTTTATAGTTTTGGGGTTTTTTTTTTGCACACATAACATGCTGTTTTTATAGCAGAAATACTTAGTACGACATTTTTTTTTAAATTACAAAATAAATAAACAAATGCTTGGTTGCCATGGTAACCAAGAAGGCTTCAGGTACTGGAAAACCTGATAGCAGTTTGTACAGCTTAATTTTTGAAATTTATACTGTTAAGTAGCATGTTATGTAAATTGGGATGGAGCCAAATTGAAGAAGTTGCCATGGAAACCTAGACTTCGCAGTGACGGCTAATCCGTTTGTTTGGTTTGCTAACAATAACAGTCATGGCTAATAGTTATTTTTTGTTCACTAGCCCACATTGTTTCTTTTTTTTGCTAAAGTGTTTGTAGTCACTGTGGTGTGCAGTATTTCTCTCAGTACGTCGTATATCGAGCGGTTTTAGACGTAGCCAACTGCGATGGCTTGTCTTTGTGTTAACCGCTGAGGCTTTGGCATGGCACAAGCGTAGCATTAAGATAATCACGACAAAACCCGAGAAGAAGCTAGACACGAAGCTAACGACTGTGCGTACGCTAACACGGGACACATTACGTGTTAAACGTCAGGATCGCTCCACGTCCATCATTATCCCGCTCAGAACGCAGAGATCCGGTTCCTCTGTGCAGGTCTGAAAGGATGAAGGCTAGTGGTAGGAAAAGCGAGAGTAATAGCTCATCATGGGGAAATTGGTGTGGACAGCGGGAGGGGAGGAGGTGTGCGACTTTAACACAGCGAGAAAATTACAGCCTTCCACCGTAAGGACTGTAATTCATCCGTAAAAGGTCAGGAGAGTTACGGGAATGTCGCAAGACTTTCAAGCGAGAGAGAGAGAGAGAGAAAGAGAGGGGCAGCGATGGGGGGGAATAAAAGGGAGGAAGAAAGACAGACGGCAGGGAGAAAGACAGCAGGGATGAGGACAGAGGAGGAGAGGAAGATGAGAGGATCATTAATAAAGCTTGTCTTCATCCCGGTGTGAGTCGATGCACCGGCCAGAGACCGGTTAACCCGCGCGACCCGCGATCGCACCCGCCGCGCCCCGACAGCGCATGCTTTTACACAATAACGTCACGGTGCCACAAACATCTTAAAATATCGTCTTTACTCCTGTAATGACACAGCAGGCGACGCATTCTCAGCAGCGTGTGCTTACCCAGATCAGAATCTGTCCTGTTTGGACGGTGCCATGAGGACAGATGTCTTTCTTATTCGGGACAAATTTAAAAGCAGCCTCGCACCTGTTTCTTGGAAAAACACACACACAAAATCCCAGCATTCCGTTCCCCAGATGGAGCATCTTTGATGACTCGAGAAACGTCTGACGGAAGCGTCGCTCCAAATCGCAAATCATTTGTGTGTGTGTGTGTGTTATAAACTGTAAAAAAAAAAAAGACTTAGTAATAGTCCAAATCAGTTTACATCCATTATATTACAGTTGTATTAATTGTATTATTAATATTATTATTATTATTATTATAAAGTGTATTAACTCATACTCTGCGTAAGTCAGGATATGTAGAACCCGCCGTTATGTAAAGCGCAACAAGGGGTGTTTAAGGACACGTAAAACACCGCTGGTACAAAATACCTACTGAAGTAAAACTGATTTATCAGGTCCAATTAAAAAACTGCTGATTAAAGCGACTCGAGACATTTTGTCACATTGTCTACGTGATCCACACTGGACCTCATCACCATCATCACCATCATCATCATCATCATCATCAGGGTCTAGCCTTAAAACGCTTTAAAACGTCCTAGAACCCTGATGTGTATTTATCACTAGAACTCGCACTACGCTAGTGCATTACATCTAACGCTAACGGTAAAAACGTGTGCTAGCATTGTTAGGAAATTCGTACAGTTTCACAGACAGGCACGTTACAAAGCATGTTTTAAAAAAATTATAATTTTCTATGGTTCTTATGTGATGTCCCTGAGTGCTAATCACATGTCATGTTTGGACAGGATAGTTTTTTGTTTTTTTTTTTTTGGGGGGGGGGGGGGGGGGGTCTTGCAGTGTTCCTGTTAGTGTGTGTGAGTGTGTGTGTGTGTGTGTGTGTGTGAAACTGAACTAAGATGAGAGGAGGTAGGGGGCTACTATGTAGGACGACCTTCAAATTAACATGGGCGTCAACGCACAAACACACACACACACGAAACACTGCTCTGTCGGGAAACTTCTTTAACTAGTAACCTCTCTAATGCCACTTGCTTTAGCAGCTGCTTTTTTTTTTTGCTTTTATTTTTATTTTATTTTTTGACCAACAAGTAATCACTATATACTGTAGTATTATGTGTTGCTTTCTTTTCTAACACAAATATTTTTCTGTAAATTAAATTTTTTCTATTTTTTTAAAAGGCAATAATAAAGTTTTAAATTTTAAGAAACTAACCAGTGATAAAGTTTGCTTTAAAAACTTAGGATGTCTAAGACTTTTTACACAATATGATATTATCACGATATCCAGGTGTTGATTGGATTTGCATTGCAATTTTGTACCATCCAATTTTTATAAAAGGCCCAATACATTATTACATTATTTTTTCAGATTGTTAAAATTCTAAACAAACTTAGTAAATAATTAGCTCGATGCTGTGCCAATTACCTGCCAATGTGTCAAGCTTTTAGAGCCGACCATCTGCGGGGTTATAAAGAAACTGCAACATTTTACCACCTTAAATGCAAACCTAAATAAATTTTAATTCATTAAAAAAAAGAAAAACCAATTAGGATCAGTGTGGTGATACATGAACTGCAACGCAAAAGAATCACAATACCTAACGATTTTTCTCACGTCTATTAACCTGTAAATATATATATATATATAGTACATAGTTACATTAGAAAATTGTATTATCTTTAATTTCCCTAAAGAGAGTGATATTGTTAACTTCTTTTAACATTTTCACAGTTCTGATTATGACTCTATTCTAAGACAAACTTATAAGCTACACAATGCATTTTTATTTAGAAAAATAAATAAATAAAGTAAGGCAGCATGTATCATTGTGACACTTTCTATTAGCATCGTTAGATGTGTGACAATTTTACACAACATTTTTCTCTAATCTGCATTTAATTAACAAATTAAAGTGTTTAAAAAGACCCAGAAACACCAAATGTTAGAGATTTAATTGACGCGCCATCGATCTTTACACAACAATACAAAAATATTGCCATAACCTGAGTAATTATTTTCCCACTCAAGAATGATTTTAATGCAAATGTTTAAAATTCAGAAACAGGAAAACAACTGCATCACAAACATTATATATATAAAAACGCTGTACAAAAAATTCTGAACACGCTAGTCACACTGGTGTTACCCAAGCCTGCTAGCGGTCACCTTTCAGAATGCGCGAGTTACGCTAGCGGCTCATATTCCTTCATCACACGTCTAAGCGCGTATAAATAAGAGGAGGATGTAGCTACTTCACAGGGTTTCTTTTCCTGTCGACGCTAATCAGCTTCAGGAGGAAGCGCACCACGCTATTAATTACCCTCCGAGCTCCGCTATCTGCAGAGAGACAGAGAGCTAGCGGAAAAAAGAGACTAGGGGAAGTGAAACGGAGAGGGAGAAAGACAGAGTGACTGAGATAAAACAACAAGCTGAAGGAGAAAAGCAAAAGGCTGTTCTAATATATTAAATCTGCACGCTAATACGTTACTGCGGTCTGTCAGACGCTTTACCGGCACACATTAGCAGCTAATCACAAAGCTATTGCGGCTCATCTTTACTCGGTGAAATGAAGCTCGAAGATAAACGACGTGTTTGTGTGTTTGTTCCTGGAGACGAAGTTTCACAGAAAAGCGAAATAGTTATCAAAGGTTTAGCAGCTTAGCAGCGCTAATGCGCCACAAATTAACCCTCGATGCTAAATGTTTCATTCCTCACACATACTCCTGAAAAAACTGTTATACCTATATAAAACCAACGAAGTGAAGTGATATTATCTGAACCTGACTTATTTTTTTTCTTTAAACAAACAAACAAGCAAATCAAAAAGTCACATATTTAGCCACAGTAATTAGCAAACAAACCTATGTTGTGTTTTTCTTCACCAATAAAATGTTTCAGTTATTTTTTTCCACAACAACAGAACCTACAGCGAAACGTCGGTTAGCAAACAAGTACCTTAGCATGCTCAACCCCGCAGCGTGAACAACACGCGGTCAAAAATATACACCTCAGCTGATATTTGGCTCATTGCAGCTTCAACAAACGCTTTTGATCTCCATCGACAAGCTTCTGATCCCGAGAATTCTGGTTGAACATTTGGTTCTTCTTGGCATCTTCTTGGCAGAAAGGATAGCGGTCAATAAATTATATGTGTTGGTTTTCTGTTTCTCCATACCACACCCTGTGAGGCCGTGAGGTGTGTTTGGGTTGGTATTCTGTCTAAACATTTAGCTGATGATCTGAGGTTCTCCTGAAGAATTGTGTGGTAGTTCCCCTTCTTTTTCTTCATGATTCACCTCCACAACCATGATTCATAGCTGCTCCAGTTGATCATCTCCCCTTTAACTTTCCAAACATACCTCTGGTTTAATTGTTCCTCCATAAGGAAGGTTTCTTCATTCACATGCTCAGCTGCGGACTTTACTCAAGCTTGAAGATTTGGATGTTGGAGCAGCTTTTGGGCTTCTTTATTTCAGGCCATGGAGATGCAAAACTAGCTTGACTGTGGACAGTGACACCAGTGTTCCAGCAGCTTCCAGCTCATAGCAGGGACTGTGGTTTGGTGGTTCCCTGGCTGTTCCTGACCATTCTTTTTCAGGTCAGGAGGAGGGTGTGGGTTTTGTTCCAGTCCCTGAGACGCATTCCTGACTTGTGTAGATCTGTCTCAGCTCTTTAAGACTTTCACATTATACTGTGTGTGCTGGTCAATCCAGTAAGTGCTGTCACACACACACACACATACAAAGAAGCTACCAGCTGCAGTCCATCATCATCATCAACAGGAAGTGACCTCGCATTGGCAAATTAAAAAACATTTCAAGACTTTTAGCCGTATGGGGTTCAATAACCTAAGTGGGGGTGTGTATACTTTTGACCCTTTGTTGAGGTTAAAAAATGAAAAATATAATAAACCATGTCTGCCAAACTGTTGGAGTTTTCCTCTTTTAAAGTGTGTGAGTGTGTGGAATCGTTCTCATCGTCGTCCCATTGTCTATACCGCTTTATCCTGTCCACAGGATCGTGGGGGGCGGAGCCTATTCCCAGGAGACTTAGGGCACGAAGCGGGTACACCCTGGACGGTCCATTGCAGGGAACACACACACACACACACACACACACACACTCTTTCACACACTACAGGCAATTTGGGAACGCCAATTAGCCCAATCTGCATGTCTCTGAACTGGAACCGGAGAACCCGAAGAAAACCCACTAAGCACGGGGAGAACATGCAAACTGCACACACACACACACACACACAGACCCCGAGGTGGGAATCGAACCCGCACCCTGCGGTGTGAGGCGACAGTGCTAACTAATCTCTAGAAAGTCCTAACGGTGGTCCAGAAAACGTTCTTCACTTAAAGCTAATCGCTATTTTAGCTAACTATGCTAGTTTTTGTTTACGCGCTCTTCTTTTCCAAGCAAATAAATAAAAACTAGCCTAGTTAGCTAAGAAAAAAAACTAACAGTTCCTTGCTTAGCTTTTAGTTTATTTGCGCTGTACGAGCAAGCAGCAGGCTAGCACAAACACAACCTTCATCTCAGGTTATATTTTGACGTGTTTTTTTTAAAAAAAGAGAAATTCTCCATCAAAGAAAAAAAAAACTAGCGAACCTAATGATTAGCATCTCGTCTGCTAAGCAGAAGTATACAGAGTAACGCAAATGAAACAGATTAGCGGTTTTGTAGCGTAGCTCCGGCTAAATGAACAGATTCTCTAAAAGAAGTTTAACGATTTATGACACGTTTTGACCCTGATTAATAAAGCCGAGTCCCACAGGTGGACGTCAGTTAGCGCCGAAGCCATTAGCGGTTTATAGCTTAGCCACACTCCATGAATAATCGCTAAGTGGCTAAAAACAAAAGATTAGCCTGATTTAGGACAGTGCTTAGCGAAACAATAGCACGCTGAGCGTGTGTTTCAGAATGAATTATGAAGTCCACTACTACCGAGCGCACTCCATGTGTGTGTGTGTGTGTGTGTGTGTTGCACTGCAGTGTTTTGCCACTTAGCGTGTATGTGTGTGTGGGTGTGCAAGAGGCAGCATGTCATTTAGCAAGTATATATGTATATATATATATGTGTGTGTGTGTGTGTGTGTGAGAGAGAGAGAGAGAGAGAGAGAGAGAGAGAGAGAGTGACCTGAGCTCTGCACTCCTATTGTTCGATGATGGAGAGAATCGATGTGCAAACGACACAAAGGGGTACTATTGTGAACGCATGTTTAATAATGGGACAGAGAGAGAGAGAGAGAGAGAGAGAGAGAGAGAGAGAAAGATGGAGAGGTAGACTTAAGGGCAGCACTTCTTCAGTTGGAGAGATGGAGAGATGGAAAAGGAAGAGAGAAAGAGAGCTGCACACAAAAGAGCCAAGAGGTGAATAGAGACATTGTGAGAGAGATAGAGAAAGAGAAGAGTGTGTAAAAGAGAAGGAGAGAGAAAGAGAGAGAGAGAGAGAGGGAGAGAGAGGGAGAGAGAGAGAGGGAGAGATAAATACGCATCAGTGGCATTGCTAATAAACCTCATTGAACTGAATTGAACTGATGGAGTGATAGGACCAGTGGAGAGAGAGAGAGAGAGAGAGAGAGAGAGAGCACAAAGAAATGCAAACAGACACTGACAGACACACACACACACACACACACACACACACACACTTCCAGTACACGCCGAGTCTCATACACACTAGCAAACATCAAAATCACAAACTCACACTCTCTCTCTCTCACACACACACACACACACACACACACACACACACACATCCACAGGACATTTCCATAAAGTGAACGCACTCCAATAAAATCCTGAATCATCTTGTATATAATCACTTTTCCAATAAACCTGTGTTCGTTATTATCATTATTATTATTATATCACACACTTACACATACACACACACTTACACACACACACACACACCATTTATATAACACATAACAAATCAACATAATAATAATCTCTAAATAACTCTGGGAATTATGGGAAAACATATTACAACAATTGTTTATAATATTATCATTTACACTCACACACACACACACACACACACACTAGTGCAATTAGCGGTGGAGTAATTTAGCGTTAGCGCGTTTTGCCCTGCTGCTCAGTGTTATGTTATTTTATTTAGCTGTAGTGTTTAATTTCCCAGCGGAGTTTCAGAACGTGGATCAGCTCTTATAAAACTATTACACACACACACACACACACACACACACACACACACACACACACACACTCAGCGTACACAGCAACATACGATAAATAATCAGTGAAATGAAAAGAACCATATTTAATGTAATGTAAACTGCAGCATGTTATATAATATCTGATAAAACTGTATAACAGCACCGTAACGCGTCATATCGTATATCGTATATAACGACCGAACACTTAATGTCGTCTTATATTATAGCACTGAGGAACCGTTGCGGTGGCATCATCAAATCATTTCGCTAAATATTACATAATATCGTGTAATGTCGTATCTTGTTAGAGATCATATTATACTATAATATATTGTACATCTTATCATTTTGCATAACAATATATCAGATTAGACAATATCATACTACAACACTGTATATCATATTTATATCATATTTATATCTTATTTATATCATATTTATATCTTATTATATCGCATAATATTGTGTTATGCCACTTATTACTGTATCAACATGGTATCATCTAGTACATAAAATCATATAGTAAAGTATGGTATCAGTATACTGTACGGTAGTATCACACATAGTGTATATCACATCCCATATCTCATACAGTATGTCGTGTAATGTACATCAGCGTATATAACACTGTATCATTACGGTATGATGTCATATAATAATGTACAACATCAAATAGAGCAGTCTACTGTATCAGTGCAATATTATATCATATAGAAAACTCTATTATTACACTCATCTGAACGGTGTTCATTCTATATTTATGTTTAAATCATATATCATATCCCATAATACTGTATAGTAATGTATTGTAGAGTTGCATTATAGTATCATATTGTACAGTATGTCATATCACATATAGTATCATAGCAGGTAATAATGTATCATATATCAAATTACACTGTATAACCTTTCTTTATATTATATAATATTTTCATATGACATCATATCATATATCAAAGTACCGTATTGTATCATATTGGATCATTATTGCAATATATTGTATAATAACGTATCATTATAGGATCATATTCTATAATATTATACATATAAAATGTATAATTTCTGGTTATATGATATATTTATGGTTCATACAGTACACTGAAGGACCAGAAACCCGTCTCAGAAACATTTCTATATGTCTGTCTGTCTGTCTGTATGTCTGTCTGTATGTTTGTCCAGGCAGAAACTGCCTAGACAGAGTTTAATAAAACTGACAGTCCTTAGGTATTTGCCTGAAGTTAAATCTGCACCTTAAGTCATGTTGTATAATAAGCTACCATATTGGGTGATATAATTTTATATGAAATTGGTTACAATTATATTCGTTATATATGTGTATATATATCACATGTTTTATATATAAAACATATAATACACAATTAGGGCTGAACGGATTCCTCGAGTAACTCGAGGTTTTTTTAATTAATTTTAAAAGCTTGCATTATGTTTTTGCACAATTATTTGTTTGGCGTGACACAGCGCGCTTCTGGGAGCAAACCACCAGTAAACACTGACAAAAAAGAAGCGCTTACGTCACCCACAAAGCTAAAGGAGGCGAAAACTAGTGATGGGAAGTTTGAATCATTTTAGTGACTCGGTTCTTTGAATCTCATTCATCAAAATAAACAAATCTTTTCTTAAGTCATTTAGTTCATTTCGTTCTTTTGATCAGAAATAAAATGAAATGTTGCATTATCAATAAACAGACCCCCAATACGTCTACATACACAAATTTCAGCTATAGTTCCAGTAAAGAAAATATTACAATGTAACTAAGGACATGTTATAATAAACAGAATGAGTAGCTCACCTCTCATATCTTCCAGTCTGAGTCGTTCATTGTTTTGAATCTGTTGCACCGCATAGCGTCTACAGGAGTCACGTGACAAAAGAACAAACGACTCTGAGTAGAAGAGTTATTTAGAAATAATCGCTTAATTCCCTTTCCTGTACATAACCTACGGGGGTTTTGTGATGATTTGTGCATGTGCACCCAGTATAACATGAACGAATCACTCTGAGATTCTCGTTCTACTGAGTCACGTTAAGGATTTGTTCAAAAAGAACGAATCGTTCATGAATGACCCCATCACTAACGCTAACAGTTAGCTGTGTATTCATTTGATGGAGCGTTCTGTTGCGGCTGCAAAATGGAAAAGAAGCGACAAAAATATCAGCGAGCCAAGAGAAGAAGAAACCAGCAGGAAAATAACGACAGAATTTGTCAGTAAAGTCTTAAACTGTATGTTACGCCTGAGATGTAGATTTTAAAACTTTTAGTTCTGAAAGTTAAGTTGCATAACGTAGTCTTTTTGTATAATTATTTATTTTAATGTGTGTGTTATGTGCTGCCACGGATTGCCCCCCCCCATAATCTCTATCAAATATATTAGGACACCACATTTAAAAATTCATATTAATATTATCAAATATATTATTACTATTATAATTAACCCTAGGCACGTGACAAATTAATACACGGAAATTAAGACACGTAATACAAATTCACATATAATGTTTATTTTGTGGCACATTTATTTTGCAGGGGGTTTGTCATGTAATACAAAAATGTTTACACTAAATAAATATTGTTTATGATAAAAAATTACACGAAACGATTTATATTATAAAATAAGCAATATAAAAATATACATGTTGTATATGAAAAAAATATATAATTTATACAGCATACAACTATACATGTCTTTTTAAATTGCTTATTTTATAATCACATTCGTTTAGTGCAATTTGTAATTTTTAAAGCATTAACCTAGGAGTTTGTAATATTTGATAAAGATAATGGGGGGGGGGGGGGTAATCCGTGGCAGGGAGGCATTTTAGCGCATATTAATGTGTTATTTGAAATACCTTTTTTTTTTGTTTTTGCTTTTGAGAAAAGGCTTTAAAATAAGAGTATATGACACTGTAATGCACTTAATTCATCTCAGTCAACTTTAATCTATTCCTTATATTATGAATAATGACTGTTTATTTTTTATATAATGCTGTATGCATTTAAAAAATAAAAGTAGATTTTTCTAAAAAGAAAACCAATTAATCTTTGTTTCTCTTATATATTTTACAGTTTAATTAAGCAAAAGTACATTTTATTTGATTACTCAACTAATCGATTAACTTTTTGGTAGCATATTCGATTACTAAAATATTCGATAGTTACAGGCCTATACACAATACATATTTTACGATACAGTAATATGTGATCACATTTTATTATATATCATATATCCTTATTGAGCAGGGACGTGAATAACCAGGGACCAGCCGATACAATATTATCACTGTATAATACCTGGGTGCCAATTCAATTCATATTGCAATTCTGTGAGTATTATTATTTTCTTAATATGATTCCATCAATCGAAACAAACTTAACAAATAATTCACTCCTTCCTACCCTCCAGTGTGTGAATAGTTTAGAGAGCACCACCTGTAGTATCATAGAGGAACTGTAACATATCATCACCTCAATTGCAAACATATATAAATACCATTTATTTAAAAAAAAAACATAAACTGCCACATAAAATATTCACGATATGTAACTCAATTGATTTTCCCCTCTGTTATTATTATTATTATTATTATTATTATTATTATTATTAATGGACATAAAGTTGTGTTTAAATAGCTTTACTATTCTGTAATAAATATAAATATTTGTTTATATTTACCGTACTTCTAGGTTACCAAATATTCTTTATTCTAACTTATTTAATATCAGACTTTAAAAAAAAAAAAAATAGACCAAGTCTACCCTAAAACCCAGGCTGCATGATAACCGGGTTACAGGTTTGGATTTTTTAAATCATCTGATACTGTATGATTCACCTAGAAACCATGATATAATATGGTCTCATTATTGTTGTGCACCGTCACTCATTACGACAGGGTAATCTCTTCCACATAGTGTAGGATCAGGTACAGTAGCTCTCACAGGTAGCACACTGTATCTATCATCATACACTCACTGGCGTTTTTTAAGACGATGCCTAAAGTTATATATGTTTTGTGAATATTTTTAAGGTTAATCACCCACACCACCAACATCCCCTCCCCTGCCCCCCCACTGAAAAAAAAGAAAGAAAAAAAAAAACTCCAAAGTGCGTGACTGAGAGAACATTTGGTTAGTAACCTAGTAACCAGTGTAATGATCGATACAATCATAGATACTTCAAAGTACTTTTGTAATTAGCTCTAAATAAGAGAGTCAGTCTAATGCCTCAGTGTAAATATACCATGTGTTATATCAGAACGTCACATCGTAATCGGATCATACTGTATCGGATCGGATCGGGTCGTATTGCATTGTTTTGGATTTGTAATGTGTCGGATCATGTTGTATCGTATTGTATTGAATCATATCATATTGTATCGAATCGAATCGTATTGTATCACATTGTATTGTTTCAGATTATATTGTATCAAATCACATCATATCACACTGTTTTAGATTGTATCGTATCATATCATATTGTATCAGACCATGTCGTATCATATCGTACCGTGTTTTATCGGATCGTATCAGTACTGTACTCATTTATGGATATTTGCTCCCAGTGCTTGTGCGCTATGGTATAAAACCTAAGCTGTTATCTGAGATATTATCCGGTCACATGGAGCTGTAGGCGTGTCTCATCTTTTATTCCATCACACTGCGTTACTTCATATTATTATTATTATTATTATTCCCGATGTGGTGTGTGATGATCGCTTTGGACCGGGTATGGTCCCGCCCCGTGTACACTGCTCAGCGGCGCATCACATCCCGGAGTCAGCGCGCGGTTTCGGTCCCGCTCAGGTCCGTTATAGCCACGGATTTGCGGGATCTCACGCGCCGTCTCTCTCTCTCTCTCTCTCTCTCTTTTCTCACGCGTCTCTCTCTTTCTTGCGCGCGCGCAACTCCGGCCCCGCGAGCGAGCGGGCGAACGCGCGCGCGCGATTAGTCACACCGGTCATTACCGAGTAATAGGTGTCGCTGATGCGCGTCTCTCTCTCTCTCTCTCTCTCTCTCTCCGGGGTTTAAGGGCTCGGACCCTCCGACACACAGATCATCATCATCATCATCATCATCATCACCGTCTTATAAATAACACAAGCAGGTGCGTGTGTGTGTGTGTGTGTGTGTGTGTGTGCTTTCTCGCATTCCGTTCTTACCTTCCCGCAGGCACGCGCGCAGCGCAGTCTCGCCGAGCCCGTCAGCAGCGTCCCGCGGCGTCGCGCGCAGCATCAGACACACCGAGTCGGTGCGCATCTCCAAGCGCGCGCGTCCTGTCTGACAGCGCGAGCGAGCCTTTTTTATCCGACACAGACAGAGAGACAGACAGACAGAGAGGCGAGACAGGTGGGGACTCCGGTCCGGTCCGGCGGTAGAGGCGGCGGCGGCGGCGGCAGCAGCAGCGCGGTGCTCGGGTTACCGGGAATAAAAACCCCACTAACCAGAGAGAGATGGTGTGTGTGTGTGTGTGTGCGCGCGCGCGCGCACGTCTGTAAATGCGTGTGTTCAGGGTTGCCAGATTCCTCCTGATTAATCCCCCCACACCTCCAAAGCAAACCTGCTCTGTCTCTAACCCCCCCCCCTCCATCCACTCCTCACATCACACTCTAATCTACATTATTATTATTATTATTATTATAAATAAATTATAATCACGGAATTATTTAATCACATCAAGTGATATTCTGAGCTGAAATAAACCCACCTAATGATATTATACTCTGGGAAAATATAGGGGAAAAAAAGACACATGTATACAAAAGTGTAAATCTGGCAACCCGAATATCAGTGCTACAGACTGATCGCCAGTCTTGACCGTGGACACGCCCACTTTCACACTGATTGACATTCACGCGCACTACTCTCGACACGCCTGTTTTATCTCTCGCTTTTTTTATTATATAAATAAACAAATAAACAATACATAAATAACAATAAATTAATACATTTGTATTTAATATGTCTAATTACTTTTCTATCATAAGAAGACGAAAAACTGGTTTCTTATTGCTGAATGAATAATAGAACACACACACACACACACACACACACATCCCCACGCAATATATATATATAAATTTTAAAATTAATTTGCTTTTCCTCGCACGTAAAATCCCATTTTATTCGTCCACATTACTATGGAAAAATAAAAAATGTAAAAAAAAAGAAAAAAGGTGTGTGTGGGGGGGGTTATTGTAATGTAGTTTTTCACATAATAAATGTGTTTGTTTGTGTAATGAAGCATATTAAAAACAAAGGTATTTTTATTTATGTATTTGTATTCATGTATTGTTATTTATGTAGTGTTATTTAAGTATTGTTTACTATGCATTAATACATTCATTTAATTGTTGTTGTTTATTATCAACATGTATTTATCATTCATAATATCTCCCCACATGGAATGAAAATGAAATGAATAAAATCTAGGTGGACAATCTGGCAACCCTGAGGATGCTGCAGGAGTCACCGCGCATGCGCAGATTTTAGCGCTCTAACCGAATGGTTTAAATTCAAGCTGCTTCCTATCTATTTCTTTCTTTTTCACTTTTGTTACTTACATATTACTATATATCATTTTGAATTTCTTCCTAAATTATTATACTTTAAAAAATAATTATGAATCAAGTACTAGTTTTTTTATAATATATAAACAATTAATATGTAAATATAAATTAGAGAAATCATTCATTTATCTTACTATATATATATATATATATATATATATATATAATTATGTAAGATATAAGGCACTACATGATAAGGAGGAAATAACTCACACACACACACCCTGCTCACTATCGGAGTGTATCGCCGTGTTGTGCCCCGTGTAGTGACCCTGATACAGAATAGGGCACTTAATGCTTTAGTTAGGGCACTACGTCATGAATAACCCTATGTAGGTCGGATCAGTCGTTCAGTCTGTGATCGTGATCCATGGGACTGGAGCAACAATGGATCACGATTAGACAAATGAATACGTTGTTCACAAATAACACAAGAACACACACAAATAACCCTGAGTAGTGCGCATCACTATCGGCGCCCCCTGTGGTGACCCTGCGTAGCGCGTACTGTAGGGTGCCAATACATGTGAGAGCGTGGTGGGTAATGAAGAAATCTGCATTTCACACATTCTCTCTTTCTCCTATATACTGTATATATGTGTGTATGTGCCAGACTCACACACACACACACACACACACACACAGGGGTTTAGTCTATACTGTAGTGTCTAACACATAACTGATGCGTTGATGAATTTGTGAAATAAATCTGATTAATATGCAAGAGTAATCTGATGAATATGCGTAATTAGAAGATGAATATGCACAAGCAGCTATTCCCTTGATTTGTGTGTGTGTGTGTGTGTGTGTGTGAGTTTGAGTGTGTGTCTGTCTGCAATATACAAGATCACGTAAATGAGTGCGTGTGCATGCTTATCAGATGCAGTGTGTGTGTGTGTGTGTGTGTGTGTGCTTTAATAGCAAGGCTAAATGCTCCTGTGGGACCGAGTTAGCATTAGCATCTCAAAGCCTGAACACACCCCAGTCAGAAGTCTTCTCAACATCTCATCTGTGTGTGTGTGTGTGTGTGTGTGTGTGTGTGTGAGTACATGTGTGAGTGTGTGTGTTAGTACGCATGTGTGTTTGTGTTCTGATAATTTTGTTACTGACATGACATGTCATGCCATGCCAATCACACAGGCTCGTGACAGCACACACACACACACACACACACCCACACACACACACACACGATAGAGTCTATTACACACTTCTCAATTTCTTTTCTTTTGAAAGCTATAGAAAGGTGCTGATAAGAGAGAGATATGAACAACTCTCTCTCTCTCTCTCTCTCTCTCTCTCTCTCTCTCTGTGTGTGTGTGTGTGTGTGTCCTCGGTTCGATAACGATCGTTTAGACTATTGGCAGTATAATAGACAGGCTAAGTCGCCCGGCAGGTCGCTGCTTTTGTGAGCTTTGCCAGCTGAATAGGCTTTTGAGCTGCAGTGAATTGTGGGTAAATCCTGCACTAACATATCGACAGATGTTCAGATTGTAACAGTGGCGTTACACCGGAAACCACACACACACACACACACACACACACTACCCCAAGCAACACCCACAGGAGTGCACTAACCTCAGGGCTAGGATAGAACACACTCTCTCCCTCCCTATGTAGGGCACTATACTGAGTGTACACACTACATCACTTTTACATAGCACACTACATTAAGTGCACACTATTTCACTCCCTACATAGTGCGTTACACAGTGTACACACTATAACACTCCTTGCATATCATAATATACTCTCGACATAGTAAACTACACTAAGTGTACACATTATCTCACTCACTACATAGTGCACTACACAAAGTGTACACACTATCTCACTCCCAACATAACTCCCTACATTGCGCAATGCAATGAGTGTATATACTATCATAATCCATATAAAGTGGACTACACTGAGGTTACACACTATCTCACTTTCCACATAGTGCACTACACTGAGTGTACACACTATCTCACGCTATACATAGTGCACTACACTGAGTGTACACACTATCATACACCATACATAGTGCACTACACTAAGTGTACACACTACCTTATTCTCTACATATCACCTTACAATGAGTGTACACACTATGTCACTCCTTATATAGTACACTACATAGAGTGTACACACTATCTCACTCTATACATAGTGCACTACACTGAGTGTACACACTATCTCACTCTCTACATAGTGCACTACACTGAGTGTACACACTATCATTTGCCATACATAGTGCACTACACTGAGTGTACACACTATCATACTCCATACAGAGTGCACTAAATGGAGTGTACATATGATGTCACTCCTAACATAGGTCACTACCTTGATTGTACACAATTCTTCACTTCCTATACAGTGCACTATAATAATGCGATACATCTCATTCCCTACACAGTGTACATGTACATTTATTCGCTGTATTAAGTGCATTTATAATGTTAGTTTTTTGCTTTTTAATGCTTTCTTGAATTCTGTAAAAAATCTCGGATCACTTTTATCTTCTTCATCAGTCACTCCATGGCCACGCCCACATCACTGCAGTGTTACTCCTTAGCAGGAAGTGATGTTTATAATAAAGCATTTTATTTTATTTGTAGCAAATTTGTTAACGATATTTGTTTGAAGCATTTAACAAATATCGTTATGTTAGAAAAATATAGATTTATTTTTTACTTATTTTTAAGTACTGAAGTTAATTAACGCTAATAAACTCCGCTTAGCTCGTTTTAATAAACGTCCATCTGATCAAATCTGAGAAGAAAAAAAAAACAGAAACAAAGTGGTATTTTTTTTTTTATCTAAATGAATGAATTCTTCCAGCTGTAACTTTGAATGCTTTTTCTACATTTCGGGATTAGATTTCGGCGGCGCGATGCTGTTGTTATCAGGCGACAGCTGGAGTGTGTGCAAGTTGTTATATTACCACAAATTGAGAGTGAGGTGAGATTGTATATCTTTTTCTCTGCTAAATCATAGTTTAGATCTTGGCACAAAAACAAACAAACAAACAAACAAAACATATCTACAAAAAAAAAGTAGCATTTATCGCGCTGTCCAACAGTGAGGTAACAAGCTTTAGCATCCGCTAACCTGCTTCATCTGGTAACTTTACCACATGTGTTTCTGTGTTAGCTTTCTAGCTAATACAAGCCTCCAGGTTAGCCTTGTGTGTTTCAGTAAACGCAACACAGAAAAGTTTTCTGAAGGAATACAATGAATGTTTAATAAATCCTTTTTCCATTCAGGAATTTTGGATTGGCAGCCATTTAGTTTTCAGTCAGAGTGGTGACGTGACAAAGCTTTTTATATCTGCTATTTGTCAAATATGAAAAAAGTGCACACTAGAGAGTGTTTTTTTTTGTTGTTTTTTAACAGGAAAGGATGTTTATATATTTTTTAAAAATCTAATCACAAATTGTACAATTGAAGAATTGTTAGTGAAAGTTAGTATGGAAATTCTGTCTGTGCGTAATTTATATTCTATTTTAATTCTATTTGATTACGTAATTTAATTTCCAGCTAAAATTTGTTTTTTATTGCAAATTTCTTCAGATATCTTGTGTTTAATTGTCCTTTCTACTGCAATATGTGATTTATTTTATTTTTTGGTCAGCCACATGAGCATTTGACTGGAGATCATACTGGATATGGTGGCATACAGACAAATAAAATTAGAATTGTAAATCTATGAGCCGGACTTCAATTGAAATTGAAATTTAAAATCAACAGTGGGTATAGAAAAGAATCGCCCTCCTTTAAAATAATTACATTTTGTTGAAATGGAGACAGACACAGTTTTTATTTTATCCAGCTGTATTTACTTTGTGCAGTTTTTAACATCTGAGTGAAAGATATAACACCAACATGTCAGGAGAAAAAAAACAGAATCACAAATTTGGAAAAGGATCGCCCCCCACCCCGCCCCCATACAATAATGATAAACTCAGTCAGGTGGAGCTAATCACCTTCACAGTGGTACACAAAACCATTTGGGATGATTCTGGTTTTTACATATTTTTTCCCCCAGACATGTTGGTGTCATATATTTCACTTAAATGTTAAAAGTTGCACCGAATAAATACAGCAGAATAAAAATAAAACAGTGTCTGTCTCCATTTCAGGCTGCAAAGCAACAAAATACAATTATTTTAAGTGGACAGGGATTCTTTTTGTATAAGGCAAAAAAAGTACATATTAATTACTTCCCCTAGTTGCCAATTTTATCCTGAATTAACCGGTTTGGGGTTTCTTACACAACCTTCATTTTGTCTAGCAGTATAAATAAACTAGGAAAAAATTAGACATAAATGAAATGTAAATGATGAATGTGAGTGTAGATGTAAGTTTAGATGTGAATGTGAGTGTAGATGTAAATGTGAGTGTAGATGTAGATGTAGATGTGAGTGTAGATGTGAGATGTGAGTGTAGATGTAAACGTAGATGTAGATGTGAGTGTAGGTGCAGATGTGAGTGAAGATGTAGATGTGAGTGTAGATGCAGATATGAATGTAAATGAAAATTTAAGTGTAGATGTATATATAAGTGTAGATATGAGTGTACATGTGAGTGTAGATATGAGTGTAGATGTAAATGTAGATGTAGATGTGAGTGTAGATGTAGATGTGAGTGTAGATTTGAGTGTAGATGTAAATGTAGATGTGAGTGTAGATGTAGATGTGAGTGTAGATGTATATATAAGTGTGGATGTAGATGTAGATGTGAGTGTAGATGTAGATGTGAGTGTAGATGTAAATGTAGATGTGAGTGTAGATGTAGATGTGAGTGTAGATGTGAGTGTAGATGTAGATGTGAGTGTAGATGTAAATGTAGATGTGAGTGTAGATGTAGATGTTAGTGTAGATGTAAATGTAGATGCTAGTGTAGATGTAAATGTAGATGTGAGTGTAGATGTATATATAAGTGTAGATGTGAGTGAAGATATGAGTGTAGATGTAGATGTGAGTGTAGATGTAAATGTAGATGTGAGTGTAGATGTGAGTGAAGATATGAGTGTAGATGTAGATGTGAGTGTAAATGTGAGTGTAGATGTAGATGTGAGTGTAGATGTAAATGTAGATGTGAGTGTAGATGTTGGTGTAGATGTAAATGTAGATGTGAGTGTAGATGTATATATAAGTGTAGATGTGAGTGAAGATATGAGTGTAGATGTAGATGTGAGTGTAAATGTGAGTGTAGATGTAGATGTGAGTGTAGATGTAAATGTAGATGTGAGTGTAGATGTAGATGTGAGAGTAGATGTAAATGTTAGTGTAGATGTAAATGTAGATATGAGTGTAGATGTAGATGTATATATAAGTGTAGATGTGAGTGAAGATATGAGTGTAGATGTAGATGTGAGTGTAGATGTAGATGTGAGTGTAAATGTGAGTGTAGATGTAGATGTGAGTGTAGATGTAGATGTGAGTGTAGATGTAAATGTAGATGTGAGTGTAGATGTGAGTGTAGATGTAGATGTGAGTGTAGATGTAAATGTAGATGTGAGTGTAGATGTAGATGTTAGTGTAGATGTAAATGTAGATGTGAGTGTAGATGTATATATAAGTGTAGATGTGAGTGAAGATATGAGTGTAGATGTAGATGTGAGTGTAGATGTGAGTGTATATGTGAGTGTAGATGTGAGTGTAGATGTGAGTGTAGATGTAAATGTAGATGTGAGTGTAGATGTAGATGTGAGTGTAGATGTAGATGTGAGTGTAGATGTGAGTGTAGATGTAGATGTGAGTGTAGATGTAGATGTGAGTGTAGATGTAGATGTGAGTGTAGATGTAAATGTAGATGTGAGTGTAGATGTAGATGTGAGTGTAGATGTAAATGTAGATGTGAGTGTAGATGTAGATGTTAGTGTAGATGTAAATGTAGATGTGAGTGTAGATGTATATATAAGTGTAGATGTGAGTGAAGATATGAGTGTAGATGTAGATGTGAGTGTAGATGTAGATGTGAGTGTAAATGTGAGTGTAGATGTAGATGTGAGTGTAGATGTGAGTGTAAATGTGAGTGTAGATGTAGATATGAGTGTAGATGTAGATGTGAGTGTAGATGTAAATGTAGATGTGAGTGTAGATGTATATATAAGTGTAGATGTGAGTGAAGATATGAGTGTAGATGTAGATGTGAGTGTAGATGTAGATGTGAGTGTAAATGTGAGTGTAGATGTAGATGTGAGTGTAGATGTAAATGTAGATGTGAGTGTAGATGTAGATGTGAGTGTAGATGTAAATGTAGATGTGAGTGTAGATGTAGATATAAGTGTAGATGTGAGTGAAGATATGAGTGTAGATGTAGATGTGAGTGTAGATGTAGATGTGAGTGTAAATGTGAGTGTAGATGTGAGTGTAGATGTAGATGTGAGTGTAGATGTAAATGTAGATGTGAGTGTAGATGTAGATGTGAGTGTAGATGTAAATGTAGATGTGAGTGTAGATGTAGATGTTAGTGTAGATGTAAATGTAGATGTGAGTGTAGATGTATATATAAGTGTAGATGTGTGTGAAGATATGAGTGTAGATGTAGATGTGAGTGTAGATGTGAGTGTAAATGTGAGTGTAGATGTGAGTGTAGATGTAGATGTGAGTGTAGATGTAGATGTAAATGTAGATGTGAGTGTAGATGTATATATAAGTGTAGATGTGAGTGAAGATATGAGTGTAGATGTAGATGTGAGTGTAGATGTATATGTGAGTGTAAATGTGAGTGTAGATGTGAGTGTAGATGTATATGTGAGTGTAAATGTGAGTGTAGATGTGAGTGTAGATGTAAATGTGTAAATGTAGATGTGAGTGTAGATGTAAATGTAGATGTGAGTGTAGATGTAGATGTGAGTGTAAATGTAGATGTGAGTGTAGATGTAGCTGTTAGTGTAGATGTAGATGTGAGTGTAGATGTAGATGTGAGTGTAGATGTAAATGTAGATGTGAGTGTAGATGTAGATGTGAGTGTAGATGTAAATGTAGATGTGAGTGTAGATGTATATATAAGTGTAGATGTGAGTGAAGATATGAGTGTAGATGTAGATGTGAGTGTAGATGTAGATGTGAGTGTAAATGTGAGTGTAGATGTAGATGTGAGTGTAGATGTAGATGTGAGTGTAGATGTGAGTGTAGATGTAGATGTGAGTGTAGATGTAGAGTGAGTGTAGATGTAAATGTAGATGTGAGTGTAGATGTATATATAAGTGTAGATATGAGTGAAGATATGAGTGTAGATGTGAGTGTAGATGTGAGGTAGATGTAAATGTGAGTGTAGATGTAGATGTTAATGTAAATGTAGATGTGAGTGCAGATGTAGATGTGAGTGTAGATGTAAATGTAGATGTGAGTGTAGATGTATATATAAGTGTAGATGTGAGTGAAGATATGAGTGTAGATGTAGATGTGAGTGTAGATGTGAGTGTAAATGTGAGTGTAGATGTAGATGTGAGTGTAGATGTAAATGTAGATGTGAGTGTAGATGTATATATAAGTGTAGATGTGAGTGAAGATATGAGTGTAGATGTAGATGTGAGTGTAGATGTGAGTGTAGATGTATATGTGAGTGTAAATGTGAGTGTAGATGTGAGTGTAGATGTAAATGTAGATGTGAGTGTAGATGTAGATGTTAGTATAGATGTAAATGTAGATGTTAGTGTAGATGTAAATGTAGATGTGAGTGTAAATGTAGATGTGAGTGTAGATGTGAGTGTAGATGTAGATGTGAGTGTAAATGTGAGTACAGTTGCTCTGTCGCAGGCGGTTTGTTGGACGTCCGTACTGGGAATCGTGCATGAATTATAAATGAAGCAGCATCTCAAAGACCACAAGTAATACAAACCGGCTGAAAAAAAAATCAACAACAACAACAGACAAACAGGACGACGCGGCTGCGATAATGCGACACGATGTGAATTTGAAACGCTGGTGTTGTTGATGACGAGCCGAACGCTGCCGTCTGGCATTTAAAATAATTAACTTACATCAGCTGCACTAATGTAGAGTCAGCTTTTTCTTTTTTTTTTTTTAAACATTTAAAAAACGTTTATTGCTAAAACACAGACATGGGGATACTTAAGAGTAAAGCTCTGTGTGTGTGTGTGTGTGTGTGCGCGTTTGTGTTAACATAATTATGTCTCGTTATAGGGATTAGTACTTTAGCTGAGTTTCATTAAAAACTAACACTTGACCTTCTGCTGGAAATGTTTTTCTTTTTTATTCTCTCTCTCGCTCTCTCTCTCTCTCACACACACACACACACTCAGTGCTCGTTGTCTCTCGATTCTGATAGCTCAGAATGTCAGGACAGTTTTTTTCCTTATTGTACGCCGCTCATTCTGATACACCATTTTTTTTCCATAGTAACAGGGATGGAAAGGAGTCTCCAGTGTCAGCACTTTGTAACTCACACACACACACACACACACACACACATTCCTGAGACTATATTGAGATACTTCTCCATGTATATGTTAACACAAAGTTAATGAGTCTCAAGAAAGAAAAAGGAAAGAGTGTGAAAGGAGGAACGAGATAACGTGTGTGTGTGTGTGTGTGTGTGTGTGTGTGTGTAGGTTGTTCTTCCCCTCGTTAGCATTATGATGACATCACGCTCTACTGAAACGCAAATGAGGCTCTGAATTTTCGAAACCACTGAAGCTGATGATTAGAAGGAAAGTTTATGACGAGAAGAAGCTGTCTCTCTCTCTCACTCTCTCTCTCTCTCACTCTCTCTCTCTCTTTCTCTGATATTCTCTCTCTCTCTCTCTTTGTGGCAGTCTGTCTCTTTCTCCCTGTCTGTGACTCTCTGTCTCTCTCGCTCTCTGCAATAATATTAAAGTTAAAGGTTCCTTTATGATCACGGTGAGAATGAGACACTAAAATCTCCTGAAGCAAGAAATTCTGTGTTTAACTCGCAGCACTGTCTTCAAGGTCAGCACAAAGTCTCTGATCTTAGATATTTAAATTTGATTAAAATTTTAATGAAATTATACTGTATATGCTTATTTTTCTATTTTCATATACTATGAGTATTGTGTGTGATCGGCAGTGTACTTGTGTTTAGCCGGTGTTTTACTACTGTAATCCACATTAATGTTACGTTCTAAAACAGCTGAATTCTCCAATCTGGGAAAGTCTGGATGTGTTTTCATCCCGGGTCCGCGTCAGTCATACTGTATAAGTTATTGTTTATGTAGTAACAGCCTGAACCACAGGACGCTGTACGAAAAAAACCTGTTACACAGTGGAGCATTACAAAGGGGAACATGACAGGGTGGAACATTACATGGTGTAAGAATTTCGGAGTGGAACATTACAGGGTGGAACATTATGGAGTGGAACATTAATTCAATTCAATTCAATTTTATTTATATAGCGCTTTTAACAATGGTCATTGTCCCAAAGCAGCTTCACAAAAAAAAAAAAAAATTTAAGATTATTATTTATTTTTTTTTAGAAAAGAAAAGAAAAGAAAATATTTGGAAGTGTGTATGTGTGAGAAAAATGTGTCTAGATAATAATGAAATGAATGAATGATGAATGAAATGTCTCTGATGAGCAAGCCAAGGGTGACGGCGACAGTGGCAAGGAAAAACTCCCTGAGATGGTAATAGGAAGAAACCTTGAGAGGAACCAGACTCAACAGGGAACCCATCCTCATCTGGGTGAAACAGATAGAAATAACATCATGTGTGTTGTGCAGGTGAAAGTTCAATATATCAGAAGTTGTGTAGATTCAGTTCAGCAGTAGGTGCAGAGGGCAGATGGGGTCAGATCACTGGAAGCACAGGAGCAGGATGTGTAGCTCCAGCCATCATAAAGCAGAATCTAGCTGGAGCTGGTCCTTCTCAAGATGCCTTAGAAACCTCGCAGGGTTGGCCTTTGTCTACTGAAGCTGGCACAATCTCCAGATGTCTCAGGATGGGTAGAAAAATACAGAAAAGATGGAGAGAATTAGCGTAGTTGCCATTCAGGATAGGTGTACTGGAGTATGAGGTTATGGGATGAGTTACGCGTATGCCAGATTAAAGAGATGCGTCTTGAGTCTACTTTTAAACTGGGAAACTGTGTCTGAGCCCGAACACTGTCTGGAAGGCTATTCCAAAGCTTTGGAGCTAAATATGAAAAAGCCCTGCCCCCTTTTGTAGATTTTAAAATTCTGGGAATTACCAGAAGTCCGGAGTTTTGTGATCTTAAGGGACGTGGTGGATTATAGCGTATCAAAAGACTGGTTAGGTATGTGGGAGCTAAACCATTTAAAGCCTTGTATGTAAGTAATACTATTTTGTAATTAATTCTAAATTGAACAGGTAGCCAGTGCAGGGATGATAATATAGGTGTTATATGATCATATTTTCTGGATCTAGTGAGAACCCTGGCGGCTGCATTTTGGACTAACTGAAGCTTGTTTATTGAGGATGCAGGACAACCACCTAGTAATGCATTACAATAGTCCAGTCTGGAGGTCATGAATGCATGAACTAGCTTTTCTGCATCAGATACGGATAGGATACTCCTAAGCTTGGCAATATTTCTAAGATGGAAAAAGGCTGTTTTTGTGATATTGGAAATATGATTTTCAAAAGACAAGTTACTGTCTAATATCACGCCCAGGTCTTTTACTGTTGAGCTGGTAGTAACAGTACATCCTTCTAAACGCAGGCTGAATTGTGAAAGCTGTTGTGTGCTGTTTTTTGGGCCGATGAGTAATATCTCTGTCTTATCTGAACATTACAGGGTGGAACATTACAGGGTGGAACATTATGGAGTGGAACATTACAGGGTGGAACATTATGGAGTGGAACAATACGCAGTGGAACATTACAGGGTGGAACATGACAGAGTGGAATGTTACAGTGTGGAACATTATTGAGTAGAACATTACAAGTGGAACATTACAAGTGGAACATGACAGAGTGTAATGTTACAGGGTGGAATATGTGGAGCATTACAGAGTACAACATGGTGGAGTGGAACAATATGGAGTGGAACATTACAGGGTGGAACATTATGGAGTGGAACATTATGAAGTGGATCATTATGGAGTGGAACATTACAGGGTGGTACAATACAGAGTGGAACATTACAGGGTGAGACATGATGGAGTGGAACATTACAGGGTGGAACATTATGGAGTGGAGCATTACAGGGTGGAACATTACAGGGTGGAACATTACAGGGTGAGACATGATGGAGTGGAACATTACAGGGTGGAACATTATGGAGTGGAACATTATGAAGTGGAACATTATGGAGTGGAGCATTACAGGGTGGAACATTACAGGGTGGAACATTACAGGGTGAGACATGATGGAGTGGAACATTACAGGGTGGAACATTATGGAGTGGAGCATTACAGGGTGAAACATTACAGGGTGGAACATTACAGGGTGAGACATGATGGAGTGGAACATTATGGAGTGGAACATTACAGGGTGGAACATTATTGAGTAGAACATTACCGGGTGGAACATTACAGGATGGACCATGGCAGTGTAGAACTTTACAGAGTGGAATGTAATATTGTGGAACAAGATGGAGTAGAATATTACAGAGTGGAACATCTCCGTGGAACATTACAGAATGGAACATGACAGCCTGAAACATTAACGAGTAGAACTTCAAAGCATAGATTTTTACAGGGTGGAACGTTACAGAGTTGAACATGACAGGGTGGAACATGACAGTGGAACATTACAGAATGGAACATGACAGCCTAAAACCTGTAACTAGGAAAACTTTACAGCATGGATCTTTACAGAGTGGAACATGACATAGTGGATCTTTACAGAGTGGAACATGACATAGTGGATCTTTACAGGGTAGTACTTTACAGAGTGGAACTTTACAGAAAAAAAGATCTTTACAAATCTGAACATGACAGTTTTCCCTCCCTCTCTTGCTTTGTTCACAGATGCCTTTATCTTGTGCTTTATCTGTTTTCCATCTCTTTATCTTTGCTCCCTTTATGTGTTCCCTCTCTTTATTCATCTCTCTGTCACTTTGCCTTTCCAGTCGTCTTTTACTCTAACTCTCTTCATCTGTTTTCTCTCCCTCTGTTCACTTTATCTGTTTCTCTCACTCACTATCTCCATAAATTGCTTTTAGCTTCATTTCTAGCTATTATCGCTGAGTACAAATGGACAGGTGATTTAAATAATTACACACACACACACACACACACACACACAAATAACTCCTGTCCCTTTTACTGCCATTAATGCATTAGGCGACAAGTGCACACATACTGGATTCAGACATGTTCTCTGTCTCTCTCTCTCTTGCACACAAACACACACACGCACACACACGCACACACACACACACACACACACACACACATAGAAAGATAAATAGATATTCCATTTAGCGGTCAGCAATCATACACAAACACATGTCAATTTAATGTGTGCGTGTGATGTTGTTGACCAGCATGACATGCACAGGATCAGAACTCTTTAATGTCTGTCCATCACTGAAACTGTCCCTTTTTCAAATTTTATATTTCTCTTTTACACACACACATACACACTCACATTTTTATAAATAGATTAGCCTTAGGTAAAGGAGCAGATCTGGGGGACTCATGGATGTAGAGTATTATGGTGAACTGGTATGTTTAGATGCTGTCTTCCTCACTCTCATTCATCACTCAGGTTTGTTGACGGTGAGGTGATTGGTTGCTTTACATCTTAGTTCCCCCTCATGTCTGTGTTTCCTTCTGGCTCCTTCCTTTAGTTATGATGTCATAGTTAGTCCTGCCGGAGTCCCTGCTTGCACTCTACATGGAATATATATTCACATTATACATCGTGTAATTGTGACCAGACATCACTGTAACTCTCGGTGTCTTTTTCTCTCTCACTATACATGTCTCTCCAGAGCTGCCAGTGATCCAGACCCCCTCTGTCCTCTGGACCTGTCTGACTCGTCCTTGTGTCCCTCTTCTGGTTGGAGATCTCGTCACATGGCCGTGTGGTCTGTCTGTGATGCGTGTGGTGACTGGGGACGGTTCCACTTCACCACGAAGACACTCCTGTCCTTAGCTGATACAGACAGCTGTCTCTCTGAGGACTCGTGACTGCAGTTACTCAATAGTTCAGGACTGGAGTTTCCTACAGTCTACCTGAGCCTCATAACGAACCAGACTCCATATGAGCTTCTCCACATCTCCTGTTCTACTGAACTGAACCAGCCTCCTAACACACAGTATGAGTGCAGATCAATCCCTGCTATCCGTTATCACCCAGATGAGGATGGGTTCCCTGTTGAGTCTGGTTCCTCTCAAGGTTTCTGTTGAGTCTGGTTCCTCTCAAGGTTTCTACCTATTACCATCTCAGGGAGTTTTTCCCTCAGCACCGTCATACTCAGCATAATTTTTATCTTTTGACTGTGAACTTCCATTCTGTAATGTTCCACTTTGTAATGTTTTACTCCCAAATTTTTTACTTTGTCATGTTCCTTTCTATCATATTCCACTCTGTATTTTTTCCCACTTTAATATTCCTCTCTATCATGTTTCACACTACAATGTTCTACTCTGAAATGTTCCACTTTGTCATGTTCTGGATAACAACGTTCCACTCTGTAATGTTCCACTCTGTAATGTTCCACTCCACACTGTTGTTTTCTATTTATATTCCGAAATGTTTCCCACCCGTTACCCACAGCACAGATGGAGTGACAGAACTTTTGTTTTTGTCCACGCAGAGACGAGCAGCTTCCTTCTAAATGCTCCCTACCTGGGAAGTGTCCTACTGATTAGTGCACAACCAGTCAATTATTAATGTAACAACAAACATTATTAAGCATCTAAATCTAGTCTCTCTCTCTCTCTCTGTGCAAGAAGTGGTGTGTGTGTGTGTGTGTGTGTGTGTGTGTGTGTGTGATCCTCACCAGGAGATTTCTTTCACTTTTCATCTTCACTCCATCATCGCACACTTCCCCTTGAGTGATGTCATGCTGTAGAGTGAAAGAATGAGACAGATGGAGGGAGAGACATTTCTCTTTTGCTCTTTGGGATAAAAGACAAATAAAGGGATGAAAGACGCCACATGGCAGTGAGTCGCGGCGGCTGGAGGAAGGCATAATCAGATTATTTATGGTGTATTCATTTATTAGGTTTAGAATTTGACTGATGTAATAAAAGTGTTTAATGAAGCGCCGAGACCTTCAACATGAAAGGGGGGATTTATTTAAAACTGATAAACCGGATAAATGAGAACTCTGGTTTCAGAACCACGGACAGCGGCAAGCTTCCCCCTAACATACCACACAAATACTTACACCAATCAGCCAGAACATCAACACCAGAGACAGACGACGTGAATAACACTGATTATCCTGATACACTGGCACCTGTCGGGTGCAGGGGCGGGGGCAGAGGGTGTGTGTGTGGGGGGAGGGGGGTGTTCTGATACAGAAGGGCTACTGTGCACAAACTACTGTTCATGTTCCACTCTGTAATGTTTGATTTTTTTTTATGTTCTACCTTGATATTTTAATTCATTACAATCAAGCCTAAACCTGTTTCATTTTATGCTTCATGCCGTTACATTCCTCATCACATTCCACCCTGTTACATTTCACTCTTCGTTCCACTTTGCGTTCCTTTCTGTTACATTTTACTTTATACTCCACTGTTACTTTCCACTTTTTCACATTTCACTCTATTGAGTTTCGCTTTAAGTTCTATCTGTTATTTACACTTTACATCCTGCCATGTTATGTTCCCCTTTATGTTCCACCCTCGTACATTCCACTGTACTTTCCTCTCTGTTCTGCTCCACTATATGTTCCATCCTGTCTTGTTTTTTAGTACTACATTCTACCCTGTTTATTTTTTAACCTTTTATGTTCCACCCTCTCACGTTGTTCCCCGTGATGTTTCCACCCTCACCCTCACCCTCACCGGGCCTCACCTGTCCTGTATTTTTCTGTTATTGAATGTATGGAATGGTATGTAGAAGACACTGGCTTGTGTATTTCCAGAATGATGATAATGATGTGAAGGTCATGGACCACACACCTTTTGCTCCTGAGCTCCACGACCTTCTCTTTTGTGAACAATTTCACGAAGCTGCTCTGAGCTTCTTCTTACCATCTGATCCATGTCTTTACTGCTCCCAGAAGAACACCAGACTCATTTGCAGTACTGTATTTTCCCCCTCCGTTGGTGTATTTTTGACTTCTCCACGGGATTTTCTTCCTGAATTCCCTGATCAGACGCTCATTAATGTCGCCTCCACCTCACTCCTGCGTCTCTCATCATGGAGGTAATTACCAAATGCAACACAACATCATGCCAGCTCGACGGTGTCTCACAGCTCAGCTCCGGGTAACGTCTCGTCTCCTGGTTCTCACTTCAATCAGTGCGTCTCCTGGCTCGGGCGCGGTGCGTTCGGGTCTGAGGAGAGCCACAGTCTCACACCTTCTACAGGAACCAACTTTCGATTGAAGCGCCAGTGGATGAAATTGAAAGACAAAAATTTGCACATTTTTGGGTTTATTCCTTTTCTACCTACTTTTCTCTTCTTTCTTTTCTTTCTTTTCTTTTTCTTCCATGGAGCCTCCTGAGAACAAAAGTAAGAGAAGTTTTCAGCTCGACCTCTGAGCATTACAAAGCGCTGACACTGGAGACTCCTTCCGTAAATAAAAATGAAATAACCACCCGCGTGATTTCAGGTTCTTACACGTGCCTGTAAGCTACAAGCTGTCGTTGCTATAGAAACGATAACGTGTGGGAAAAGAAAGAGCGCATTAGTGGACGCCGCACCTGCAGTGTTTCATGGAAAATTAAACTAGACCGGATGTGAAAATGTAAACGCCAGATGTATCTTGTCTGATTGTGTTCATTTGAGAGAGTTTTCCTTTTTTTTTTTTCATCGTCTTTTCTTCTTTGTTCACGGGGCGAATGTTCTCCGTCCTCGGCTCCGTGTCTCTGCTTTTCTAAGGACATGTTAATGGCCGGGAGCTCGCAATTTTCCACATCATCATTTTTTCTCAGTGGGATTTAACTTTGCTTTTATGCTTCATTACTATGGACCTGTGAAAGAAGACGTCTCTCTCTCTCTTCCTCTCTCACTGTCTTTTTCTTTCTCTGCCTTTCTGTCTCTTTGTCTTTTCAGTTCTCTGTTTATACCTTTTTGTCTCTCTCTCTCTTTCATCTGTCTACATTTATTGTACTTGTTTTCTCTTATATTTCTCTCTCTCTCTTATTCCATCTCTTCCTTTTTCTGCCTGTCTGTCTCTATATCTCTCTATTTATATAAGTCTCTCTGTCTGTCTGTCTGTCTGTCTCTCTCTCTCCTGTGTGACTGAGTTATGGATAATGAAAATAGCTGATGATCATAATGATACTAATTACATCTCATCTGCCAGACTCTCACTCTGTGTGTGTGTGTGTGTGTGTGTGTGTGTGTGTGTGTGTGTGTGTGTGTGTGTGTGTGTGTGTGTGAAAGAAAGAGAGAGAGAGGGAGAGAGCATAAAAACATCCCGCATCAAGCTGATGTCACTTCCTGGGTCATTTTGGTTATAGTCGTGGTATTTAAAAAAGAAATTAATAAATTAAACCAAGGTTATGTAAATTTGCATATGAATATGTATTAATGCCCTCATTAATATTCATTGGTATTAATATTCATGTTACTGGTTGAATTTAAGCTTTATAAAAGGCCACAGAGAGAATTTGAACCGAACGAGAAGGGATTCGTATGCACAACACACACACACACACGCACACACACACACACACACACACTCAGAGTCACACCTGGAATCCATTTTTCATGCTCATTGTCTCTGAGATTGATTTCTCCTGTGTGGTCCACATGAGGTCAGAGACACTGGAATCTTTGACCTTCACAGACACACATACACACTCGCGCAAACACACAGACACACAGTGTGTGTGTGAGGGAAAGCGAGCGAGTGCTAATTTTCATTCCATGCTAATCAGAAATATGTATGAGGGATTTTGACGTCTGCACTCGGCTTTAAGCTCCGAGCCTCATAGAGTTTGACGTTTCTGTCACATTAAGTGTGTGTTTGTGGAACATTTTTCTGAAACCCGGCGTCTCTCTCTCTCTCACACACACACTCACACACACACACTGTACGCACGCCGCAGACGTGGCAGGTAGCATATTGAAGCAAATATAAAGTGTCACTCAGTGCACTTTCCAGCGACTAGCGGCGCGCAGAGGCGTCAACACCGCCGGGGGTAAAAACCCAAATAAAGAAACGGTTTATTTATTCTGCTGGTAAACGAACTCGCTAACACGCCTGCTAACGCTAGTGCAAACGCTAATCCCAGTAATAATAATCACGCTAATGCTAATAATTTCTAGCAAAGAAGTAAAAGTGGAATTACACGCTGTTCAGAAACCCACGTGGATGAGTTCTGCATTCTGATTGGTCAGAAGGTGTTGATTTATTTTATTTGATGAGCACGCACACCGTCATCTCTCTCTCTCTCTCTTTCTCTCTCTTTCTTTATAAAGGGTACTAAATTTGAAGCGTATTTGGTGTGAAGGGGTTCAATATGAATGGGTACCTAATGTAAAGGGTACTAGATATGAAAGGTAACTAAATGTAAAAGGTACTAGATGTGAACTGTACTAGCTGCGAACGGTTCTCAATGTGTAAGGGGTAAAAAATATGAAGGGTACTAGATAGGATGGGTACTAATATATGAAGGATACTAGATATTAAAGGAACTAGATGTGAAAGGTACTAGATATGAAGGGTACTACATGTGTGTCAGGGTAGTAGATACAAAGAGTATTAAATGTGAAGAGTCCTACTGTAGATCTGAAGTGCACTAAATATGAAGAGTACTAGATGTGAAGGGAACTAGATGGAAAGGGTATGCAATATGAATGGGTATAAAATGTGAAGGGTAGTACTGTAGATATGAAAGGTTACTAGATGTAAAAAATACGATGTAAAAAATACTAGATTTGAATAGTACTAGATCAGAAGGGCACTAAATGTAAAGGGTACTAAATATGAAGAGTACTAGATGAATGTATTAGATATCAAGAGTACAGTAGATCTGAAGGGTACTAGATGTGTGTGTGGGGGGGGGGGGGTACTAGATATGTGTGTAGGGGTCCTAGGTGTGAGGGGTGTGAAGGGCACTAGATCTTTCTAGTCTCATTCTGTAATTTTTTTCATCTCTCTGTTTGTCTCTCTGTGTTTTTTTTTTTTTGACTTATTCTTTTTCTGTACCTTTTTGTTTCTTTTCCTGTGGGTTTTTCTCTTGCTCTCTTTTATTCTTTTACTCTTTCTGTTTTTTTCTCTCACACATACACAAGCACTTTGTCTCTTTGTCTCTTTTTCTGTCTGTTTCGCGCTCTCTCTCCGTCTCTCTTGCTCTCACTGACTCCCTCTGAGTCTCTTACTGTCTCCGTCTTTCAGTGCATTTGTCATACACTCTCATTCTTACTGTCTCTCTCTCTCTCTCTCTCTCTCTGACTCACTCCCTATGAGTCTCATGCTGACTCTTTCTTTCAGCCCATTTGTCATTCTCTTTTTGTCATTTTTCCTATTCTTTTTTCTGTCTATCTCTGTTTCCCCTGTCTCTCCGTCTCTTTTGTCTGTCTCTCTCTCTCCCTTTCTCTGTGTCTGTGTCTTTTTCTTGGCCTCTCCCTTTGACTTTCTTTTCTCATTCTTTCTCTCTTGCTGACCCTCTCAGAAACTTTTCATCATCTTTCTTTTGGTATTTTGTCCATCTCTCTCTCTCTCTCTCTCTCTCTCTCTCTCTTTCCTGGCTGGCTTTTTATTCTCTTTCTGTCTACCTTTCTTGACTCTCTGAGTGGCTTTCTCTCTCTTTTTCTTTCTGTCTATATATCATTTCCTTTGTCTCTTTCTCAGTTTCTCTCCATCATACTGTGTCTCTCTGTCAATCTATCTTTCTCTTCTGTTTGGCTCTCTCTCTCTCTCTCTCTCTTTCTCTCTTTCTCTCTGAAGGTGTGTTTAAGGAAACAATGATGAATAAAGGCATTTCTCTCTAATCGACCCGGCGTGAGATGACATTTCAATTCTTGTGCGCGAGTCGACGAGAGAAGGCAAAGAAAGATAGAGCGAGAGAAAGAGGGAGAGAGTGAGTGTAATATCCCATTAAACTTTCCCTCTTTACTTCTCCCCTGCAGTTCCTTTCATCCTCACTTCACTTTTTAAACGATGATAAAAGAAGAAAGTGGCTTTCATCTGAGTCATTAGGTAAGAATAGGAGAGGATGTTCACCTGTGAAACTCCACTTTTACATCTCTCCGTCTCCCAGGCGCTTAGGGGAACCGGATAAACAGTTCCCCTGTCCACGTTCTCTCACCGCTCCCGGCTCTGGATCCTCATCACACTCTGATCAGAAGCTCGTTAGCTAATGGAGGAGTGTTTACATCCATCGTACGGTCCGTCCCACTCAGGATAAGTTCTCTTTGAGCTCCAGCAGAGCGACGACCTCAGCGCAGTCCAGTTCCACAAGGTGCTTCCTTTAAGAGCAGGTTTATCTCCATCCACGTCTAACAATAAATCATGATTTCTATAGTAAGAACTTGTTCACACCAGTCATAGAGTAAAGTTTTCTTTCTTACACAGAGACATTTATTGAAGGAGACTCCAGTGTCAGCGCTTTGTTTTCTTCTTTACACAAGCGACAACTTTTGTCCAATTCCCACTCCGTCCATAAGTGACAGTTGCCAACCAGGGAGGGTGCGAGACTAACACATGGTTCCTCCAAGGCACATAAAGACATCAACAGCTTTTCACATGCAGCTCATGAACTTTTAGAGAAAAACCACTATCTGTCCTTTCCGCTTGCATGCCCTCACTGATGGCTGTGATTGGCCGTGACTGATGTGTGAGTGTGAGTACGCTCTTGCCCACCCCCGGAGACAGCAGACAGATCTGCTCTTTAGATTTTTTCTTGATTTTCTCCCTAATTTAGTCGTGTCCAATTCCTCCCTGTCACTAGGGGGCTCCCACATTAAGGCTACTACTACCACTCAACCAGCCGACCGCATCTTCTTTCAAACTGCTTGCTCGCGCACTGTTGGGGGTGGTGTAATAGACTCGGAGGACAACTCTATCCGCTTCTTGCACTTGCGCGAGCTTACAGACGCCCCTGATTGGCTGTAAAGCCGTGATTAATGGGGGAGCAGTAAGTACCTCTCATCGGCCAATCAGCTCTCTCTAGACCTCCGGCTGCAAAAGGTTACAGTATCACCCAGGAATCGAACCAGCGATCTCCGGATAATAGGGCGAGCACTTTACCACTGCACCACTCGGAGGAATGCTCTCTAAATTCGTTTGGTCAGTCATCAGGTTCTACTCCGGGTTATCCAGAAGAACATTGGTGTCGAGTCATCTGACGTAGTTCCTGCAGGAAGGAGACTCTAGAGCAGACTCAGGATCTGCTGGATGGGTTGGATCTCCCAGGAGAGTGAGAATTTAAAAAAGAAATGTTCATGTGTTGAGAAGCCGCACTGCCATAATGGAGACAATCTTTTCATCAGAACTGAGCAAAATTACAAAGTGAACACTCTACCAATCAATCCAGAGATCCGCTACGCTGACTACGCTGAGAGGCAGGCTGAAAAAAAAAATACCCAAGCATGGCAACATCTTTAAAACTGTGAAGAATCACTGTGCAAATATATATATAGCTATAACATTAACTATATCTATAAACAGTCCAGATTCAAGGCGAACAATTTTAACAACCTGGAGATCAAAGTTATTAAGGATAAATAAAATGTATAATCCTATGTAACCTCTGTTCCTCTACTGCTCCTGCATCACAGCTCCTCCATCACTCTCTAGAAAGATAGACATGCTGGATATGCAGTTGACCTCACTTTTATCTTCACACCTGTCCAAATGACCCACTTTGAAATAAGCTTCTTAAACATTGAGGGTCTGTGGAAACAAAAGCTTGAATGCTTACTGTGCAGAGCCGGAGGAACATCAACATCTTCCAGGAAACCTGGAGACATCAGACTGCCCCATATAAAAAAACAAAACAAAATGAACCACAGATGAGCGTAAGAAGGTACAGTGTCTAAACAAACTAAGCTACTATTTCAGAAGAAAACAACTAAAGACATAGCTGAAGGGTAAGATAAGCACATGAAGCAGGGTATCATACATGGATGTGGAGTTCTTCTTCTACTTCCATGATGGTACAGCCATATTCCAAAGCTTTAACTGTGAAAGTATGGTTCAGGGAGCATGAGGAATCATTTTCACACACACGCCAGCAGTGTAGAGTAGTTAAAAGGGGCAGAGGGTCGCGTGAATATGGGCGAACAGCTTGGTAAAGCCAGTACAGGCGTCTGCGCATTTACATCAAACAGCTCATGGAGTGGAGTGTGTGCTGAAATAAGCAGTGACTGATTGAGAACAGGTGTCTCTAATTAGAACTCTGGGGACCGACAGCGTGCCAGTGCAGTGCTACACTGGGAGCTGTGGTTTGCAGCCGCCATGTTTATAGTTCACGGTGAATTCACAAACCCACAGTACAGAAAAGAGACATGGGAGTGCTGTATGAAATAAACTGAAAAAAAAAAAAAAAACGATAAGGACGTGTGAGGTGAGACGAGGTTCTGTTCGATGTCTTTATCAGTGCAACAGTTACAGTGCTGAAGAACCTCACATCTCCGGGTCTCAGCCTCAGCCTCGACACCGGGGTCGAGTTCCTGCCCTATGCAGATGATTTAGTCCTGCTCTCTACAGTACAGCACAGGACAGGATCTAGATCTAGTTGTAAAGGGTACTAGATACAAAAGGTTTTTAGGTGTGGTAAAGGGTACTAGATATAAATGGTACTAGATATGAAGGGTACCAGATGTGAAGTGTATTAGATATGAAAGTTACTAGATGTGAAGGGGATAAAATGTGATGTATACTATCAGTAAAGGGTAGATTTGAGGTAACTAAATGTAAAAAAAAATTTAGATATGAAGGGTACTAGACATAAAGCATATTAGATATGAGGTGTACTAGATGTGAAAGGTACTAGATGTAAAGGGTAATAGATGCAACTAGAGGGTACATGAAGTCTACTAGATGAAGAATACCAAAGGGTCTTAAAGGTAAAGTGTACTAGATGTAAAGGGTGCTAGAATTAAAAGGATATTAGTTATAAAGGGTACTAACTGTAAAGGGTAAAAGTAGAGGTGAAGGGTACCAGAGATGAAGGGTACTGGACATAAAGGGTACTAGAGGTGAAGGGTATTAAAGGCAAAGGGTATTAGATATAAAGGATATTAAATGTGACGGGTACTAGATGTGAAGAGTACTGAAGATAAAAATGGATAAGGTAAAGGGCATTAAAGGTGAAGGGTACTAGAGGTAAAGGGTATTAGATGTAAAGGGTACAGGAGGTGCAGTATACTAAAGGTTAAGGTTAGTAATAGAGGTAAAGGGTACTAAAGGTGAAGGGTACTAGAGGTAAAGGGCAATGACATTAAAGGGTACAAGATGTGAAGGATACTTGAGATGAAGGACATTAAATGTGAACGGTACGAGAGTTAAAGGTATTAAATATGAAGGAAACTAGAGGTGAAGAGTACTGAAGATGAAGGGTACTAGAGGTGAAGGGTACTAAAGGTAAAGGGTACTAAACGTGAAGGGTACTAAAGGTAAAGGGTACTAAAGGTGAAGGGTACTAGAGGTGAAGGCCAATAACATTAAAGGGTACTAAAGGTGAAGGATACTAGAGATGAAGGGCATTAAATGTTAACGGTACGAAAGTTAAATGTATTAGATGTGAAGGAAACTAAAGGCCAAGGGTACTACAGGTAAAGGGTACTAGAGGTGTCAGGTACTAGAGGGTGAGGGTACTAGAGGAGAGGGGCACTAAATTTGAAGGATACTAGTCCTTGATGTAAACATCACCATGTTGGCGGTTCTTGTTGCAGGCGTTTGCTCTCGTTCCCGGAGCTCCCCCGACCACGCCCCTGTGAATGAGTCGTTACTATGGAAACGATGATTAGTCCAGAGGAACTTGACGACCAATCAGAGTCCCGGGTCCGGCAGTGTCGTACTGTAGACAGAGCATGTATGAGTGTGTGTTTCTGAACATCAGTACTCGAGCTGTGATGTCAGGCTCCTTTAATACTTTTTCTCTATCAGTTTATCTTCTCTCACGTTTCCCTCGTTCTCTTTTGATCTATTCTGTGAAGCGCTCCATGTTGAATCACTTAACCTTCACACTTGGCTTCTTTTATTCTCAAACAGTCTCGCTCTGTTCTCATAAGTGACCTTCAGAAAGAAAGAAGGAAAAAATGATTTTACAATTTTCTGTTTGATCTTATTTTATTCTTAATTCTTTTTTCACTCCTTCGCAGACTTGTGGGATTTTGGTTGCCTGTTGCTTCTGGGGTGAAACCAGAACAACACTCGCACTTCGGGAGATGTTTATATATTGATGCTTTATCAGGAACGGTTGGATCTAAATTTTTGCACGAGTTCAAGTTGTGATGTCATAATACTCGATTCGATTGGTTCTGGCCTGATCGATTGTTATTTAATCTGTAACTACAATAACCTAGTTTACTAGTGGATAACTACACATTAGTTTAGTATTCATTATAAAAAAGAAGCTGAAGCTAATTATAGCTGTTGTGGTAAAGAGGAAGACATGGTGTTTGGAATAATCATATAAAATTTGCATGTTAATACAGGAAACCCTAAATATTCAACATAAATGATTTAAACAATTATCAGAGGAAATTTTGTTCCTAAATGTTAGGGTGAAAAAAAAAATCAAGAAACAGCAAACAAACATTTTATAAGGCAAAAAAAAAAAGAACAAGCCAGATAAACTCGTGTGAATCGTGATCAATTAACACCTAAAGTGTGTTTTGGAAACCAACGCCCGCTCCCAGATAAGTACTGTAATTAACAACATGACAGCGTGTTTATTTCAATTTATCATTTTTAAAAAACAAAAAATTTTCTGCTTGAAAACAGCTTTATAGAGCAAATAAACTTACAGCTGGAAAGTGTCTTTCGTTCTTAAACCTCCCTCTTTACAGTATCTGCTGTAGTGACCTTTGCCCTCTGACCTCTCAGAACTTCAGTTCGAGCCCGCCAAGCGCTACATGGTCGCTTCGTAAAACGATCGACATAAGAGTTCTTACTATCAAAAGGAATGACAAGAACGAACATAAACCACGCCTAATTAGGTAATAAACAACTGTGTGTGTGTGTGTGTGTGTGTGTGTGTGTTGTACAGTTTGAGGAAGTTAATCAGCGACAAATTACAGTTAGCGTCCTGACTCTCACGAGGTTTTATTTAACAAACAGCCACAAGACGTCATACTTTATCCTCATTTATAGATCCATTTAAATTTAACGAGAAATTGGAAAAAAGATTAAAAACTGACTGAGTGTTATTGACTGCTGACACTGGAGACTCCTTCCATGAATGTTTGATCAAAATCTTATCTGGAGAAATTTTTTTTTAATTGAACACCCTGTCACTATGGAAGCGCTAAGGTATTACAACGAACATAACCATAAACCGGTGATTAATTTCCCAAACAATTTTTAATACATACATAGATATACAGTATATATAGATATATATACAGTAGATATATATACAGTAGATATATAAAATTATCCATCAGCACTTGATGCTAGCATAGCAAGTAACACCACCGTATAGCCCTGAACTTAGCGATTGCTACATCTGGAGTCAAACTTGCGTCTTGTTTTTTCCCGAGAAGCCGCTCTCTTTCTCTCTGATGATCACCTCATTATAAAGTAGACCAGCATTTTTCAGATGAAACAGCCGCACCTGGGAGTAGCGGCAACACCAGCGCTGGAAAACGAGCGGAGAACTCGTATATTTTTTGATGCGGAGCGCGAGAAACGAGGGAGGTGGAGGTGAGTTACGGCTCTCCTGCTTACTGTTGAGTTTTATTTTGATGCGGAGCATCGTTTGCATCTGATTTGCATATTAGCATACATGAATATCTCTCTCTCTCTCTCTTACACTCACTCACCGAGAGTGCTAATTTACATGTGGCCTAATTCTGATAAAGAAGAACAGATAAAGAAGTATGATATTCATCACTCCTAATGTCCCTGAGAAAGAGAGAGAGAGAGAGAGAGATTAGATGGAGGATAGAAATCTCATGTGATGGTGTACCTAAGCATTAAATTCTCTTTATTCTGGATTTAAATCAAGATCTATAGTGTCCACATGCTTCTTCTGACACTGTGTAAGAGCCCAAGCTTTGTGTGTGTGTGTGTGTGTGTGTGTGTGTGTGTTTGACGTGTTTATTAGGACTAATCGAAGTAGGTACAGCAGGCAGGAGGACGTGCGGAGAGAGCGAGAAAAGGAAATCCATGAGTGATATCCAGAGACACGAGGAACGATCGAAAACCGGAGATGAGATACAGGAAGGACTAAGAAGCAAAAAACACCACTGCAGCACACCTAAATAAACTCAGAAATAAAAATAACTCATTAATGTCGAGAGAGGAGTGTCGTTGGTCGGCCTGGACCTGAATGCGGGGGCGGTTCGGGTCCTTGGGGTTGCTCGGTCTGTACGGCCCACACATCGTGGCCAGACTTGTAAATCAGGTTCGATGTTTATCTGCACTTACCTGTACACTTAATGAAGTGATCGCTGCTAGCGGCGGTGTAACGAGACAGCAGTGAGAGTGAAACGAGCGCGGTATGTTGTGATCTACATGCGGTGAATGTTTGCTGACATTCAGCACACGCGTGTGACGGTGAACTGCTTATCCTGGAGAATCCGAAGAAATGTCTGTATTGTGGAAGGGGTGTCCTAGTTCAAGGGTCTGCATTTAATTTTTTTTGATTTTCTCCGATTTTCTCTCTAATTTAGTCGTGGCCAATTCCTCCCAGTCACTAGGGGGCTCCCACATTAAGGCTACTACTACCATTCAGCCGGGAGGGCCGAAGACTATCACATCTTTTATCCAAACCGCGTGATGTCAGCCGGCCGCATCTTTTTGAACTGCTCACTCGCGCACCGTTAGGGGCGGAGTAACACACTCGGAGGAAATCGCTAGCCTCTCTTTCCGCATGCGTGAGCTCACAGACGCCCCTGATTGGCCGTGATTAATGTGGGAGCACAAAGTACCCCTCATCCCTCCCCTCTGAGAGAGCTCGGCCAATCAGCTCTCTCTAGGCCTCTGGCTGTGAGAGGTTACAGCATCACCCGGGAATTGAACCAGCGATCCCCGGATGAAAGGGTGAGCACTTTACCACTGCACCACTCGGAGGCCTTGCATTTGATTTTTATTTTAAGTCAGAGGTACGGAGTGTCATCTTTACACTCAATGGTAGATACATGTTGTGTATCTGCAAAGCGACATCGTCCAAGCAGTCGTCATGGCAACCAAGTATTCTAGCCTATAACCGGCTTTCCACTGAGCCGGCATTCGGTTCGGTCCGTATGCCGAAAGTGCTTTATATGCCATTGCAAATTGCTCGTTAGATCAGTGGTTAAGACACTGGACTAAGGTCCGGAATGTCTCAGGTTCACGACCCCCCCACGACCAAGTTACCCCTGTTGGGTCCTTAAACGAGGCCATTAACCCTCAAATGTACAATGAGATAAAAAATTGTAAGTGGCTCTGGATGAGGGCGTCTACCAAATACTGAAATGTTAATAATTACGTGTCACAATCAAGTATTTTAGATCAACTGCCTTTGAGAAGTACATTACGATAGGAAAAGACCCCACATTACACAGCAGTTAGTTCCAGGTCAATGATCTAGTTATTTCTGATCGGATGAGAAGCGATGTGGAGATGTCCTTTACACACCCCTCTGTCACTTGCTTAATGAACGGTGGAGTGTAACGTTGAGATTCAACATTCAATCGTGAAAAGGAGCTTCAGTTACAAACAGGGACCTGAAGGGGGTTCAGTCCACCACATGAACAATGTCACTGATTCGTTAGGAGGCCAAGCTGTGTGTCATGTTCCTCTACGCGGTGTGTGTTAAACGTTAGCGTCGGGGTGCAACCCGCCATCGCCAAATACGGTGGCGTGAGGGGTGCCAATAGTTTGTGCAGAACAGCAGGTAGGCCTAAGGCAGTGAGAGCAGAGGTGCGGTGCGAGAGTGTGAGTGTAATGAAGTGAAACATAAACACTGAAACAGGAAATGACTCCTTCATGTAGATCCACAAATCATAACATTTTACTGTTATTGTTTATAGAATATAAAATATAAAATATAATATGTGTTTGTGTGTGTGTGTGTGTGTGTGTGTGTGTGCACACACATGCTGGTTTGTGGCTCCCTGCTGTGATTTGCATTTACATTTTCATGATGACGCACAGTAAAATCTCTCTCTCTGTCTGTCTCTGTCTCTCCCTCTGTCTCTCTCTCTCCCCATTAGGAATCCCTCGGGTGGACACACACCACAGAATGAGCTTCAGAGAAAGCAATTTCTCATCACGCTTACATCTTCTGCTCTCTCTCTCTCTCTCTCTCTCTTTTCATCACTCTGTCTTTATTTTACTATATGTAGATGATACTCACTGTGGGGTTTTTGCTTATTGATTAACACTAATTGGGTGAACACACACACTCACACACACTCACTCACACTCACTCACACACACATCTTCCAAAGATTGGCTCCAATGTTCTACTATATTTCATTTTTTCATTTCTACTTCCATTTCTGATGGAAAAGGTTCTAGAACGCAGTTATTTTTCAAGCGTGTGACGTTCTAGACCGTACTAAGGTTCTAATAATGCTAAAGCCCAATTACAGAACCAATTACACCTGGGAATAAAACAACAGTCCAGAACCCATTCTGCAGTTCTAGATTGGGGAAATCTGCATCCTAATGTTATGGTGGTTCTAGAATCTCCTGAACCCTGGAGTCTCGGTGTGGTTCTAGAACACTGGCACGTATTCTCTCAAATCTGTTTTCGTCACTCCAGAGAGCTCACTTGGCATGTGGCCTCTCCGTCAGCAGGTGTGTGAAGGCGCGGGGTGACTAAATCTGGCAGGGTGGGCCGGTGGGAGATGATGGCCTCCAGACCTCCGGCTCGTCCTGCTCTTTAATGAGAAGACATGGAGCTCGGCTCAGGGTTCGAAAGTCAGGAGAGAGCGCTCATGAGACTGAGACGTGAAGGGGGCCATGTGACGCACCTCTTGGACTTTAAAGGCGTGCGGAGCGTACGCCACCGTCTAACCCCCTGCCGAGAGAAACCCTCTGAAGTATTGCACGAGCCGTCCCGGCACTTTTCAGTTTCACTTAGAGTCGACCCCTGTGAGTCGCTGCCTCGCCAGTTGGGATCATCGTTACAGCCCGCGGAGAGCGACAGCCACGGTGCCCTGCCTCGCGTTTGACTCCTGCCTGCAAACAGAGGACTGGACTTTTATTTCATTATTTATTTCATTGTTTATACTTTTTATTTATAATTTTCAATATATTCCTATTTTTTACTTAATTTTATTGTGACAAAAGTAAAATTTTATATTTTTAATTCTTTTCTATTGGCATTTTCTCTCTTATTTCCTTTTTTTTTATTTCCCAAAGCATTTCACTGCATTTCACACAGTGTGAATTAGAATTTTAACCACGTACTTCTAAAGTTCTAAACTGTAGCGCCCAATTTAGAAAGTAATTTACACAACTGTAATACTGTATCTACCGTCCTGGAATGGGTTCTGCGGTTCTAGAATGGGCATAGACGTTTTGTCTGTGCATTTGATACCATGATGCTGTATGTGTGTGTGTGTGTATGTGTGGGTGGGTGTGTGGGTGGGTTGGGGCAGGATAGGTTGGCAAATTTTCAGACACACACCCACACACACACACACACACAGTGCAAGGTTTACATGAATGCTTCTTAACCGCAGACATCCAGTGGAAATGCATTAGCTCTGATCAAATATACACTTACTGGAAGGAAGCAGTGTGTGTGTGTGTGTGTGTGTGTCTTTAGTCTTCCATTTATGATGTTTAAAAAGTGTAAAACAGTTGAAGCACAATGAATTCAATTTTATTTTACTACAGAACCTCCCTTTCTGTTTCTCTTCCCCTCTTATTCTCTCTCTCTCACACACACACACACACACACACACACTGCAGCTGAAATGCTACAGGCTGTAATTAGTTGGGAAAAAAGCCGCTAACTGTAGAACATATGGTATTTAGAACCAGAGCATAAAAATTCTGCGCGTGGCCGAGAGCGACAGGCGCGCGGCGTCTCCGTTCCCCGAGTCTGTGTGCGTTAAGGAGCCGAGGGAACGACGCCGCACGGAGTTACTGCATTTCTGAGAAAAGAAGAAAAGACACTCGGTGAAACGTTCCACTGCTCGGGGAACCTTAATCATCACTATCAGGAGCGCTCGGGTATAAAAGATACGTGACTCGCTTACAGTAACGAGCATCGATCGTATAACGAGCTGCTCCGCTCCTCAGCAAAGCACCTCATACGTTTTTATCTGTTTATTGGGTGCAATTATCGTTCCTCTTAGCTAAAAATCGCAAAACAACTAATCTGTAAACTTCTCTGTCCTGAAGATGTCAGAAAACTTGAAGTTATAGCTTTTGAAAAAGGTGCTGACTCTGCAAATCTTCCCTGGATGCCTTCCTAAACGTCTTTTCTACAGAGATGATAACGTGTTGGGAAAATATCATTACTCTACGTGAATAAAAGTTTTTTGTTTTTTTTTAAAGATGTACTGTGTACAAGTCGTAGGCACCCTGTGTTTTGTGCAAACTTTCCTATTGATTGTTTTTTTATTATTTCATGACTTTATTATTGACTTAATATAAAACACATTTCTAATTTCCAAACATCAGCATTTCAACACAAAATTAAAAGTTACAGGAAAATATTTTTAAGCCAGAAAATAAGGCAGCACATTATATAAGCAAGCACTTTTCACACATTGAAAAAAACAACAACACAAAAACAGAAGTTGCCAGGTTTTGCATGCCAAGAAGAAGCAGGTGTAATGGTCAAAGTCCTTCGAAGATCTGTGTGTGGCTCTGCAGGATGCTGACTAAAACTTAGTAGGACGGGGGCGTGTTTACCGTGGTGCAGCATCTCCTCTTCTCTTTAAAACAGTTTAAAGACGTCTGGGCATTGAGGTTATCAGTTTCTGGAGTTTTGGTGTTAGAATTTGGTCCCGTTCTTGTCTGATATACAGTAGGTTTCCAGATGCGGAAGAGTTTGTGGTCGTGTTTGATGCATTTTCTGTTTAATGATGCACCAAATGTTTTCTATAGGTAAAAGACTGCAGGCTAATTCAGCACCCGGACTCGTCTACTACGCAGCCATCCTGTTAATTGTGTACTATGTGGTTTTGCATTGTCCTGCTGAAATATACAAGGCCGTCCCTGAAATAGACGTCGCCTAAAACCTTTATATAGCATTCATAGTGTCTTCCAAAACACAAAAGCTGCCCGTACCATATGCGATTGTCAGTCCACCCAAAAGATAGACTTTTAGAAAAGACAAATACATAATTTTCAGCATAATATCCTTACTTTTTAATACACGTTTTCCATCTGTCAAGAAGCTTGAAAAAAAAGTTTTAGGCTGAGATGCGAACCAGAAATTCACCACTGTCTTCACGTCTTCATCAGACCTCAGTCTTTGCAGCGCTGCTTTCAAGGCACCAAACAGGTGAAAGTCAGATACATACAGTTTCTCTATAGCATTTATTTTGACTTTTGCACAGTACTATATGTTTTTATATTTTCAGCAGTAAAGCATTCTACAAAGTCTCTGTCAATAATTAGTCCCCAAACATACGAACGAGGTCTGTTCAGAGAACTTGTTTGTAAGTCCAGTTTGTTCATAAGTCCAGCAAACATTGTCAAGTTACTAGTATACTAACACAATACGCTATACACAGTGTAAAACTAACATGTTCCATGATCTTGTCCTTGTCCTTTAGAATTGTGACGACTCATGTTAAAAGAATGAACAAGGTCTCCAGCTTTTTACCTCGCTCCATTATTTCAATTATTTTCACCATTTTGTCACCGTTTTGTCTCCATAGTTATTGTTCAGTGCTTCTTAGCAGTACCAGCTTCATCACTGCTGCTTTTACACTCATGAATGCATGTTTGTATCTTAAAAATTTTGTAATTTGAATGTTCATAAGTAGGGGACCCACTGTGCATCATAATATTGGCTGACTGGTCAGCTGAGGAGAGGTTTCATTGCTAATTGAAGATCTTCAGGTGTTTATACGTCATCATTATTGGTTAGTGAGTCAACTGTATAGACATCTAATTGAAGATTGTTCCACTATCACTGCTCTGAAACGGACAAGGGTTTGGACAAGTTCTTTACTCAAACCCTGAGAGCCGGTGGGATCGGTCGAGCTTTGATAGAGGGCTGGAGAGTGAACCTGAGAAACTGCTTGGAATATGGTTTTATCCTGAATATAAAAACCATGGGAATATTCACATGCATTGGAGATGCCTTGCCAAGTTCACGCCTTTGTACTGCCCCCTATTGGTCGACTTATGGAAATCACAGACCCTTTGCCTGTCTGCGCTATTTGCAGCTACTACCAATGTCTGAAAAAAGCGTATTTTGTTACATTTCCTGGACCTCTCTCTCTCTCTTTCTCTCTCTCTCTTTGGGATTTGTGTTCACATTAATTCTGTTCTGAATAAAAAGTGTGTATTTATCACTCTAATGTCCACAGAGAGGAGGGGAGCTTTTAAATAAACAGGGTTCTCTCTGTTAGCCACAAGTAGCACATCCAGGCCTCGCTTGTGTGTGTGTGTGTGTGTGTGTGTGTGTGTGTGTGTGTGTGTTTTGAGAAAAAGAGAAGGAAAAAAAACTCTGCTGTAAAGCTTCTTTGGTGCTTTAGATCCTTTATAGGCTTCTTTTATCTCTCTCGCTCTCTCTCTCTCTCTCTCACACACACACACACACACACACACACGTTATCATGATCTGGGCCTCAGTAGAAACTGCAATATTTATAGGTCCACATCAAATATGGATTATACCATCTACACAACATCAGGCATTCATTCACGATTTTACACACACACACACACACACACACACTAAACAACCCTGAATGGGGACAATAAGCTTGTTCACAGCGGATGAACAGTCAGGCACTTTATAACAGCCTATGAATAAAAAAATAATTTACGAATAAAAAAACATGGCGAATTAATAACAGATTATCTTGACAATGGTGGACCAGAGTCGTTTTCACATTAGGTACGATCGACTCGTCCTGCACCCAGGACCGATTAATACTCCCCCTGCTGGCCGGCGTTCACATTATTTCTGTTGTTCTCCGTAGTTGGGTTACGCCTGCTTCGTATTTACGCTCTCCCATCCAGCAGGTGGCAGTAAGCGCTTCCTTGGTGTGTGAGCTGCCATTGAACACATGAGATTGTAGACGTTAACCTTCATGCTATGACTAATACTAGCGATATTTGGGAAGAAAGAATGTCGAGAGTGATGCTCCCGCGTGCCTTCCTGCTGTAACAGCTACGGCCGTGCAGGTCAGAGGTCGAGTTTGGAGCGGCACTGACCAATCGTGTCTAAACAGTGGGCTGCTTCCGTGTTAAGGTCTGATTTGGCCTGTTTGGAGTAACACGCAGGAAAACATTCCACCCTAAACACTACCTGTAGCCTCCAGTGCTAACACTCTGGCTATAGTCTACAGAATATACAAAACAGTGAAGGTAAATTAATAAAATGAATAATCACATCGTCACAGGATGTGACAGGACCCCCAAAACATGACCTAGTGAACTAACACAAAGTTCAACTACGGAATTAAAAGAAAAAAACAGTAACACACCAGTTTAATAAAACGCCCAACAACACCAGTAAAAACGAATTAAATACATTTAGCCAGTAGTGTTGTTCATAAAAACAAGAGAATCCATTCTTTTTTTCACCTGGATGATGAGGGGAACGAGCCGAGCGTTCAGGTGATCATTAGCTTTAATAAATCCAACCTTACAGTAAGTCCCCTACATACGAACGAGTTCCATTCAGAGAGCTTGTTCGTAAATCCAATTTGTTCTCAAGTCCAAAAAACATTGTCTAGGTGTCGGACACTAACACAACCGGCTATACACCGCAAAAAACTAACATGTTCCAAGATCTTGCCCTTGTTGTTTAGAAAAAAAATCAAATTGGCTGAATCTTACCTCACTTGCTCTCTCTCTCTCTCTCTCTCTCTCTCTCCCCTGGGTCCTAAAGACCTGCATCGGGAAAGGTTTCGTAAGAACTGAAATGTCTGTAAGTGATTACAGTTTTTAATTAATCACTGTCCAGGGTTTGCAGGCGGGGGTGCACGATGGTTGAGCTGCCAACTCCTTGGAGGGGAAAATGAACACACACACACACACACACACACACACACACACACACACAAACACACACACACAGAGGTGAGATTTTTAACCCCTTTTTTGTGCTTTGGGATGGTATAGGACCAAGTGTGTGTGTGTGTGTGTGTGTGTGTGTGTGTGTGTGTGTGTGTGTGTGTGTGTGTGTGTGGCTGCTCTAACTGTAACAAAAAATTGATAAAATAATAATAAATGACGCTCGTTAATAGGAAAAAAAACACAATGACTGACAGCACACTGTGGGATTAATGACTTATTTATATAATTAAACGAAAAAATAAAAGCAGTATGAAATTCACACACACACACACACACACACACTGCTCAGATCTCTCCCTGAACCACCTGAGTACAGCCACTGAGTTAATGTTTCCTGACAAGCAGAGAGACGGCTACATCTGCTGTCTCACACACACACACACACACACACACACACACACACACACACGCTTTAATGTTCCTTCAGCCCTCCTGTATAAAGAGCCTCAGCTGCTTTTCTGACACTTTCTCTCTAAAACCCCCCTCTCTCTCTCTCTCTCTGTCTGTCTTCCTCGCTTTGATTTTTTTTCTCTCTTTAATTTTCTTGAGTTTATTTCTTTTTCTTTCTTTCTTTCTTTTTTTCTTTCTTTTTGTCTGCAGAATAACTCAAATAAAATTAAAGTGCGGTTGTGAACTCTCTCTCGGAGACAAGCAATAGAAACAGAGAGAGGTCGAGTGACTCTGATCTCAAGGGCACTTAATGTTATTACACTTTTACACACACACACACACACACACACACACACAGAAAAATACACACAACTGTTATACAATGCCCTCATCTCATCTTTTCTCTGTCTCCATCACTCCATCCTTCTCTCTCTCTCTCTCTTCTCTTTTTCTTGTTTAAAACACTCTTTGAATATAAATGTGTGTGTGTGTGTGTGTGTGTGTGTGTGTGTGTGTGTGTGTGTGTGTAACCCCGCCTCCTTTAGTCCCCGGTAATTGTTTTTGTTTGTAGACTCACATTAATTTTTAATGAATTCACTATGTGCCTGAAAATAAAGACAAAATATTTAATCATGTTTTTTGAAGCTTAGGTAATTAATGAGGACACACACACACACACACACACAGGCTGTTTATTTTACACTTTTTAAATTAAAGGTTTAACAAAAGCTACTACTAAAGGGGCTCGTTTTTGTTTACAGCTCTATACACAATTTTTTATTTGTTTATTTATTGTTCAGAATTGTTTATTGATGATGTGAAAGGTTCTTCGGTTCTTTGTGGTGCACAACACGTTCTAATCCCCTGTCTGAAAGAGAAACACGCCCATTTTGAGGGAAGCCCTTGAAGGGTTCTTTGAAGAACCTTTCATCTGAGAGGGAAGTAGAACCCATCTTGGGATCTAAGGAGGCTTCCCACGTTCCTGAATTTAATCCAGAATGAGGACCGTCACAAGGTTGTAGGACATCTGAGGAGCTTTGCTTAAGACAACTGTAAGGGTTTGTTACAGCACCTCCTGATATGGAGAAAGAAAAATAATATGTAGTCATAGACTGATCATCATCATCATTATCATCATCATCACTGGTTGCGTCCAGGCAAAGCCCATAAGACATCATGTTCCTGCCAAGGTGTCTCATCTGATGCAGCGTTGTTGATGTCTTCCCATTTGATGCCCACCATTCGCAGGTCTGCTTTGAACGTTTGGTTGGGTCTCCCCTATTCACGGCCCCCCTGGAAGCTCCTACCATACAGTGTTCTTGGGTGTGGATTATCTGCTGAGAGAAGAATATGGCCGGCTCGGTGCATTCCACATCACAGCTTCCTGAACCCACTTCGCCTCACTGGTGATGCAATCACGCCAAGTGACACACAGAATTGTGCAAAAGCAACACTGCTGGAACAGATTGAGCTCCCTCTCCTCCGTCTGCGCCATTTAGCCACAGGCTTAAAAGTTTTCATCACAGTCTGAAACCGGCTCATGTCAAACACCTGCTATTCACTTAAATGGCTCATGGAGAAAAGGCAAATTCAATTAAATTTAATTTGTATAGCGGAACAATCATGTATGATAGTCAGCATGTGGCGATATTACCGCTGCGGTCATGTAACACGATGCCATGCAGTAATGTAGTGAAGTAAAAAGTACAGATATTTGCTTTATGATGTCATGGAATAAAAGTAAAAGGGATCCAGTAACAAAGCTATTCGAGTAAAATACAAATACATAAAATATGTACTTCAGAGGCTGGACGGTGGCGTAGTGGTTAGCACTGTCGCCTTGCACCTCCAGGGTCCGGATTCGATTCCCGGCCAGGCTCGATTCCTGTCTCTGTGTGCGTGGAGTTTTGGTGGGTTTCCTCCAGGTACTGCGGTTTCCTCCCACAGTCCAAACACATGTAGGTTAGGTCTACTGACGTTCCCAAATTGCCCATAGTGTATGTGTGTGTGCCCTGCGATGGTTTGGCACCCTGTCCAGGGTCTCCCTAAGCCTCCTGAGATAGGCTCCGCCCCGCAGAACTGTATACAGGATAAAGTGGTATAGAGTGAGTGAGTGTACTTAAGTACAAAAACAAAGCAAATGTTCTTATTTAACACCTTTCACCACTGTTTATAAATTTCAAAAATATGCAAAATTTCTATGAATTGATAGATAGATTGATTGATTGATTGATCCAGCAGCAGTAGAGACAGTAACACAAAGACGTGTATGTAGATGTGATCGCACAATGTATATTTTACATGCAGTCAGTATACACAGAGTGAGAATGTGAGAACTGACCAGAAGTTACGAGTACAATGCTATGAACAAAAACTACAAGATGGACAGTATAGGAAGCATATAAATAAAGAATATAAATCACACGTTAATTGCAGTGAAGCCATTTATGTGCAGTTTTACATCTGTGAAAATGCTATTAATTGTTCAAATACCTAAATAAAAGAGCAGCATGAAAGTGACAGTCACTAATAAATTGTCACAATTTTTAACTCGCGATTATTTTGCCGGAAGCGTCACATGCACACTCGCTATCATGATCATTATGTTTTATCTTAGTTCATTTGTTTCTTTGTAAAACCGTTTCCATATATTTCTTTTTGTCATCTTTCTTTGTTCTAGACCTGAATAAATATAGGCACTTTTAGACATTTTAGCTCTTTCCGAAACCCTTAAAGAACCCCTGCTACTGAAACGAACAAACAATAGATACAGTAGATAGATAGATAGATAGATAGATAGATAGATAGATAGATAGATAGATAGATGGATGGATGGATGGATGGATGGATGCATTTAGGCATTTAGCAGATGCCCTTATCCAGAGCGACCTAATTTTTTTTAAATCTCATTATACATCTAAGCAGTTGAGGGTTAAAGGCCTTGCTCAAGAACCCAACAGTGGCAACTCGATGGTTGTGGAGTTTAAACCTGGGACCTTCTGAACCGTAGTCCAACACCCAAAGGGAAATTTTGTCGATACAGCAGTCAGTTCACAGATTATACAGCAAATAAGCAACAAACAAAAAAAAGCTAAAATTGTAATGAGGCCATGGGTTTAATAACTCTAAAGTGAGAAGACAAATTCTCAACTTTATTATTTTATTGTTTTGTTTATAACTTCTTTTTAATAAATCTCATCAGCATTCTCACTTTGAGACCATGCTTAAAGTTTCTGTGCAGAATCTTACATAAAACATTTACAATCTGATCCTTCCAAGAACCGCAACAGAGTGAAACTCAGGTTCTGCAGGGAGAACTCTAATCTCAAATCCACAATATTTACTTCATTTGGTGACATCTTTATCCGGAAAGACTCCAAGAGATGAAATCCAATTAGAACCCAAAGCTGTTACAAATCCTGTTTAATTATAGAACTGGGAAGGAACTAAGCGTCATAACATCAGTACACTGACTACTAATGAATGTAAATGTTTATATAAGGAAGTGAAATCCACAAGGAGACATGAGAAGCTTTGCCTCAAAGAGTAACCATGTGGTATAATGGAGAACCAACAGAGAATTTAGAGCCCAGAGAGAACCCATGAAATGGAGATCCAGGATATACCCACAAGAAGCTAGAAACCTAGAAAAGCAACTTAACCTGGGCTTCATTAGAAAGAGATGCCATAGGAGAACCCTACTAGAAAGCATCTGCTTCCACATCTAAAAGAGAAACATTCTGCTGTAGAACCCTCCAGAGTCTTACAGACCTAATGGGACTTTCTCTAAAAATGAAAAATACAAGCTGTAGTGTTTTTTAAAAAAAAAACAACTTTAAGAGTTCCCTCAGAGTCTTTATCCTAAAAAGATTCTTTATCGCTGTCTGAAAAGTTATTACTCAGTCGAATCATTCTGCAAAAAGCCTCTAAAGAAGGGAATGACTCAGAGTTAAGGTGCTACATGGTACCTTCATGCTGCGTCCTGCTGTGTTTAGGAAGACAAGGGTTACTCTTATCCTCATGACCCCCTGCCTGGATGCAGCAGACATCAGTAAATATCGTCTGGTATCACTTCTCTCTTTCCTTTCTAAAATTCTCAGTATGAAATCAAACGTCTCCATCTCTTACAGAACAGCCTCAATGATCCTAACCAAGCTGGAATCAAAGCAGCACCTTCCTCAGAGACTGCCCTTCTGTCTGCCACTGAGAAACTCCATGCTGCTAGATTGGCCAAACTGTCAACTGTCCTCATCCTCCTGTACCCCTCAGCAGCATATCACACAGTGAACCACAAGACTCCCTTGTCTATTCCTGCAATCTGTGCACAGCATGGCAATGGTTTACCTCCTACCTAGAAGATCGGTCACATAAGGTGAGATTGGAGGGATCCACATCTGCGCCATGCAGACTCTCCACCGGTACCCCACAAGATTTAATACTTGGTCCTTTTCTGTTCTTCTTCTGTCTCTTGGTGCGGTCATAACCTCGCACAGCTTTTTTTGTACCAGTATATGGATGACACGCAACTTATTCTCTCCTTTCCTTCCTCAGATTTTCAGGTTTCCACCCGGTTCTCATCATCTCATCTTGGTTGGCAGCTCATCAACTAAAATTGAATCTCAGGAAAACCTGAACTGCTGTTCATCTCAGGTGATTTATTATGACCTCCCTGGACAATGCTCAAATCACTCCTGCAGTCACTGCCTGCATCCTTGGGGTAACTCTGAACAATCAGCTCTCCTTTTTCCTTTCACATTGCTAACCTCACTCGGTCTTGTCGATTTCTTCTTTCTATCAAGACGTCCATTTCTCTCCACACAGGCTACTCGGGTCCTTGATCAGTCGCTTGTTATTTTGAGACTTAGAGCACTGCACCTCGCTCCTGGCAGGTCTGCCTCTGTGCACCACCGTTCCACCTCTGCAGCTGATCCAGAATGTGACTACATGACTTGTTTTCAACCTTCCTACGTTCTCCCACACCACCACACTTCTCCACTCCCTCCACTGGCTTCCTGTCTGTCAAATTCGAAACGCTGATGCTCGCCTATGAAGCTAAAAACGTCCCAGCACCCACTTACCTCTCAGCTCTGATCACACCCCGCACCGCACCGCGTTCCCTCCGATCCTCCAGCACTGCTCAGGCTGGTCCCCCGGGTCACTGGGAATCTTTGAGCGACGCCTAAAGACGTATCTGTTTCTCAGGCATCTGGGTTAACACGGATAACAAGGATGTAATTATTGATGGAGACTTAAAAGCACTTATATAAGTTGCTCTGCATGAGGACGTCTGCCATGTGCTGTAAATGTCTGAACGGAACATTAAAGGATTTCCTCCTCAGATGCTCAGTATCACAGAGCGTCTCTCCCGAAAGCCTCCGCGTCTCAAGACGCCATGAACTTATTTTCGGGTTCTGTGATGAACACCGTGACCGGGGTGAGCGAAATTCTGCTCTTCAAATAACACAGTCTGATATAGTGATAGAGCGGCTACGCTGTCCAAACACGCCGGGTCCTGTGTGTGTGTGTGTGTGTGTGTGTGTGTGTGTGTGTGTGTGTGTGTGTGTGTGTGTGTGTGTGTGTGTGTGTGTGTGTTTTACTAAGAAGCTGTTGTTTTGGTTATTAGCACCTGTTGATTAAACACACACACACACTTTTTCAATCAGCACAGTAATAGAGTGCAGCTTAGAAAATGTAGAGTTCACTCTGTGTGTGTGTGTGTGTGTGTGTGTGTGTGTGTGTGTGTTTCACCTGCCTTGTCACCATGGTAACCCCATAGATACTTGTCACAGCTTGTGCTTTTCTTATTAATAACCTCTGTATGTCACTTTCACTTCATTACAGTTAGGACTGATAGAACTCTGTCTCTTTCTCTCTGTGTCCCTCTCTGTGTCCCTCTCTCTCTCTCTGTGTCCCTCTCTCTCTTTGTCTCTCTCTCTCTCTCTCTCTGTCCGTCTTTCTCCCCATGATTAAAGTGGATTTAGTGAGGTGGGTGATAAGGTTTGGCTTCGCTACTTCTAATGTGCCCATATTATCCACTGATCCTTAAACACACACACACACACACACACACACACACACACACACACAGAGAGAGAGAGAGAGAGGAAGATAATGTCCACTGTCTGTTTCACCCTTTATAGCGTTCTTATACACACATCTCTCTCTCTCTCATTCTGCCTAGCTGAGTTAGCGCTGATGACTTTGAGCTAATTGTGTGTATCTCATGAGTTTAGATTAGCTCGTTTCTGCTTTAGCGGCAGAGAGGAATTAACAACCGGCCTCTTAAGGACACACACACACACACACACACACACACACACACACACATACATACACATACACATGCCCTCTGCAAAGAAACCTTCGGAAGCAATCTCAGTGTGTGTGTGTGTGTGTATGTAAATGAAAAGATGAAGTGCTGGAGGTCAAAAGTATTGCCCCCTCCCCCCCCCATCCCCTCCTGTTTCCTACACCCCCTGAATTCGGATTCACACGCCGTGTCAGCCGTTCGATCGGACCGTATTACGGGTGTGATGACATCTCCTGCAGCATGGTGGCGTAGTGTTTAGCACCATGGCCTCACACCTACAGGGTTCGGGTTCAATTCCCACCGTTGCTTTGTGTGCCGGTGGGTTTCCTTCCACAGTCCAGCGACACGCAGATTAGACTAATTGATACATTTTTGTTGTTGTTGTTGTTGTTATTTATGTATTTGTGTACTGACATTTGGACTGGCCATGTGAGAAAACAAAGGAATGCAGATGTTATTATTATTATTATTATTATTATTATTATTATGTACGTTTGTATGTTTTTTCATAATGTTTATGAGTCACTTTATCTTAGACTAAGTGTCTACACTCCTTCATTATATGTTAATATATTTATTGTTACTCTTTCTATACTTTTCTCTTCTTCTTTTTTTTACTCTCTATTCCTGTAATTTCCTGTTGCCTTATTTCTAAGCTTCTTTAATACGAATGTAAATATCTGTCCTGCTAATAAGAGGAGAGAGGGAGAGAGAGAGAGAGAGACAGAGAGAGAGAGAGAGAGAGAGACGGTATTCCACACTGACGGGAATAACAGAGCGGATGTGTAACAGGTGTGTGTCTGTACATCCTGATAAGGGTTGCAGATGATCTACACATTTTGATCCCACACAGGGTTACAGTGGGTGCCAGTGTGTGTGTGTGTGTGTGTGTGTGTGTGTGTCTGTACCCGTTTGTTGCCTCGAGGCCTCTTGCAGCGAGTCACACTGAGAGCTGTCAGTTGAAAGATCCGTCCACCCACGCCTCCGAGCTGTGTGTGTGTGTGTGTGTGTGTATATGTCCATGTGTGTGTGAACATGAATGTGCGCACGCCCCGATTCTGTCCAGATTTCATACCTCCAGCCGACACGAAACACAAAGGAGTTCACAGAAAGACAGAGTGTGTGTTTGGATCACAGCGCTGTCGAAAAGAATCGCGTCGGCTTCACCGTCTCAGAAACCACATGAAAGAACCGAGTCTGTGTGTGTGGTGGTGGTGGTGTGTGTGTGTATACAGTATGTGTGTGTGTGGTGTTTAAGCTGCAACAGGTTTATTAGGCTGAGAAATTTTGTTCACAAAAAAAAAAAGTAAATAAACACTCTGGCCACTTTATTAGGAACGCCATGACACCACTGCTTGGTCATGTGATTATCCAATCATCCAATCACGTTGCAGCATGTAATGCACCGCATCAGTACCAGTGGTACATCATGTCCAATCCCAGGAGGCGGAGCTTGATGGATGTGGATGGAGTCATGAATTTCACCCGACGCACCATGAAGTCTAATTCACATTTTATTTGTCACCGACACGGTACGATATCCAGTGAAATGGTTTTACAATCGCCCACTAAAAAAGAAAACAAATAAACAATATGAAATAAGAATAGAATAATAAAAAATTCAGGAATATAGAACATTTTAAGCTTTAAAATTAACACTATGTACGGGCAATAAAATAGAACTCTTAGAAGAAGACCTTTCACAATACTAAGAGTGCTTCACTCCATCCAGAGAACCCTGGAAGAACCGCCTTCCCTCCAATAAACATGTATAAGATTAACAAGATGTTAGATATGAGTGCAGGGACGAGGAGAACCTCTGACACGGAGAACGTAGGAACCCTGTGCTGGTGTGGCTTCATACGTATGTCTCCTGTACCTCAAAATAAAACCACCAGTACTGAACTGAACTCTGGACAGGACTAAACAATGTGTGTGTGTGTGTGTGTGTGTGTGTGTTGTGGTATTTTATTTACAGCATCGTCAGGTCACGCAGACTGAAGAAGAACAAACATTTTAAAGGTGTGAAGAAGGAGACGTGCGACACCTCGGTTCTCCGGAAAAAACAACAAGAAGTGTGTAAAATAGCACACACCTCACACACCACACACACTCGCCAGGAGAACAATGAAGTCGTTCACCTACAGAACCAAAACACACACACACACACAGGAGCTCACACTCGGCACTTACAGCACGACACGCTCACGTTCAGCCTGGATACTGACTAAAGTGTCTAAAGAGAGAGAGAGAGAGAGAGAGAGCAGGAAGGGAGGGATGAGTGAAGAAGAGAAGGAGAATAAATAGAAGATTTTTTTTTTCAAAAGAGACTAATCCAATGAATATTAAAATATAATTATTTTCTAGTTTGGATTAAATGTGTTGAAATATTTATTAGAGTCATGGACTTCTTTTAACTTCTTATTAGGAGGAAATGAAGAGGAGCGAAGGAGTACGAGGAGGAGATCACCATATGAGAAGAATGAGGCAGAAGAAGGAAAGATTTATACCGAATTTTTGTACTTTCCTTTTTTAGTCTGTTTGTCATTTTCTTCAGTTCGATGCCAGAATGTTTGCAGATCATAGAAACATCTACACACATTTGCTGTAGCAAATTTACACCCCTGGAGCCAAGAAACCTCCTGAAGAACATGCAGTACCACCATCATGGGTCATAAGAGTTACCACTTCAGCAACCAGAGAACTTCATACCAGCCAGGAGATCTACACCATCAAGAAGGTCTACACCAGCCAGGAGATCTACACCATCAAGAAGATCTACACCAGCCAGGAGATCTACACCATCAAGAAGATCTACACCAGCCAGGAGATCTACACCATCAAGAAGATCTACACCAGCCAGGAGATCTAACCATCAAGAAGATCTACACCAGCCAGGAGATCTAACCATCAAGAAGATCTACACCAGCTAGGAGATCTACACCATCAAGAAGATCTACACCAGCAGGAGATCTTCACCATCAAAAAGATCTACACCAGCCAGGAGATCGACACCATCAAGAAGATCTACACCAGCCAGGAGATCTACACCAGGGTACAGGGTGAGTACAGAGCTTTTGGTGCGGTCACTCAGTAATCAGGGTTCGAACAAGGAGGTTGGAGCTTAAGGTCCTCGGCAGCCATGTTTGCAAGCTGCGTTGCATCCTGGGAAGTGGGGTTCAATGACTCTGTGCAAATGGTCAGAAGGATTGGAAGTGTAAACATCTCCCCTTGGACAAATAGGTCACTCGTCTGACCCCATTCCTACTCCAGGACCTGATAGACTGAGGAAGACTGTGGATGAGTGGAGCAACGCTCTTGACACACACTCCCACTCAAATCACCCAGGAACACCACCACCACAACGGGGGCCAAACAGGGTCAGCTCTTCTGGGAGAAGTTAAAGATCAACACATGTTTCTATTTATTTATGTATGTATTTATTTATTTATTTATCATGCTTTCCTTCTTTCCTTATATATAATCCTCTATTGATCGTCCTTTTCTCCAGTTGAAGGCCAGAGCTTGTTCTAAAGAGATCAGTCTGAGACAAACCTGGCATCCTCAGCAGCAAGAACTGCCATTAATACATTAATCACACACACACACACACGCGCGCACGCACGAACACACACACTTGTTGTCAAAGGCGTTCCTCAGAGAAGGACGAAGTGATAGATTGCAACAATTTGTTTCTCCTCCATCTGAGACGCAACACAACAACCGACATAATCCAGGAACCTCAAAGAGAAAGATCAAAGGCACGAAGCTCCTCCTTCCTGCAGCGTCATTGGTGCCTGATGGCTGATCATTTACATTACCACATACACAAAATTGTTTAGTGTGTGGCTCCGCCTACATCCATCACTGGGTTTTACTGCATCATTTTGTCTCACACACACACACACACACACACACACTAAAGCAACAGTGTGCTCTGATGTCTGATAGCCCAATCTTTCTTCCATTTTCCTCTTTCCTCCCACTCTCACACTCTCACGCCATTTTTTATCCTTTGCTCTTTCTTTCTCCCTTCCTTCATCCCCACCCCTTCATCTGTCCGTCCCTCTTTCACATATTCCCATCATCTATCCTCTATTTTCCCCTCTCCGTCGCTCTTTCTCTCTGTACTCGTCTGATGAACCAATCTTCTCGCTATTTTCTCCCTCTCTCCCTCTCTCATTCTCTCGTTCTCACCCACTTTTCTCCCTGTCGCTCTCTCTCTCTGTTTCTATATCATTTGTTGTGTCTGTCTCTCTCTCCTGTTCTGTCTCTCTTTTTCATTTTCTAAGCTTTTCTCTTGTTTTCTCTCTCTCTCTGACCCTTTCTCTTTTATTTATTTTATTATTTATTTTTTATTTGTTTCTCTCATTTCTTTACTATCTGTTTATCCTTTTATGCTGTTTCTCTCCCCTTTCATTCCCTCTCTCTCTCTCTCTCTCTATAGTTCTCTCTTTTAATTTCTCATTTTCGCTCAATGTGTCTCTTGTTGCTTTTGTTCTCTCTCTCTCTCTCTCTGACCCACCTTCACATATTCTGATAAACCAATCCTTTCTCCATTTCCTCCTCCCCCTCTCTCTCTCTTTCCATTTTCATCTCCACCTTTTCTTTACCAACCCATCTCTCTCTCTCTCTCTCTCTCTCTCTGATGAAAGTAGAAGATGAAGCTCTTCATGTCACATCAAAGTGAGAAGCGTCGCCTCTCCTCTCTTCTCTTTCTCTCCTTGTTTTTTTTTTTTTTAACTTGCCAGAACTTTCTCTCGGCTAGAACGGCTCGGGTCTCAGTGATGATGCCGAGAGCCAGAGCGCCGTAATGCACCTCTCGCAGACGAGTGAAAGGAGCAGAAAGAGGCGTGAGTGTGAGTGGAATCTCAGAGAGACGGCTGAAGGAATGAGGAGGAAGCTGCTCGTTACTACGCTGTAACTCATTAACACATCAGGAACAAAGCTGCTATAAACAGCTCATAAGCACTAATTACAGATTAGAGGCTTTTCACTACTAAGCCCCGCCCACTTTTCATCCTTCCCTTAGAGATAATAGACAAGAGCTGTCTTCTGTGTCTAAGGGGCAAATTCTTAGAAATATCTGTGCTCTTGCATTGGTATTTTATGTTGATACTCTTACCGTGAAGTGACAACTCAACCGTTTGGTAGAGTTAT